>NC_084742.1:39851588-40151588 GCF_033978785.1 Entelurus aequoreus | reverse complement strand
CCATTTTTTATAGTCTTTGGTACTACTCGGCCGGGGTTTGAACTCACAACCTACCGATCTCAGGGCGGACACTCCAACCACTAGGCCACAGAGTAGTAAAGGAAATTAAATTAATTCAAATATACCTACAAACAAGGCAAAATGATGCAATATGTACATACAGCTAGCCTAAATATCATATTAGCATGGGTTTTTAGCACTCCACGTAAGTCAATGACATAAATAAAGCTCACCTCTGTGCATTCACGCACAGCATAAAACGTTTGGTGGACAAAATGAAACAAAGAAGGAGTGGCAGAAAACACATCTTTCTGTGGCAGCGTCGGAGAAAGTTGAACATGTAAACCAACTTTGGTGAGTTCAAGGACCGCCAAAATTAGTAGGACAAAACGGCACTGGCCAAATACTGTCATTAATGAAGCATAAACACAAACATATTCAACAGTGGGCTTTCTAACAACTAGGAAGGTTTGTGTCATGTTTGTCCTACTACAGAAACATTATTAAAACAACAAATATATCCCCCCCCCCCATCTTTTTCCATTTTTGAAAAAGCTCCAGGGAGCCACTAGGGCGGTGCTAAAGAGCCGCATGCAGCTCGAGAGCCGCGGTTTGCTGACCCCTGACCTAGAGGTACATCAGGGCAGTTTGGGTTTCAGGCCCAATTAGGCTACTGTTTATTTGCCTGAATTATTGCAGATATAGGCTTATTTTGAAAGGTTTAGAGGCCAATATAAAAGTGATCATGAAAAATATATTTTAAATGGGATGGAATAGATTTTTACACTCTTAAGAAAAATATATGTTTTTAAAGATTAAACAATCCACCATCACCAAGAGGTTACTGCTACCTCACTTCACTTGACACTTACGGTATTTAGATAAGAAAAGATTAGAGGCACATCATGTATTTACATCTGAGGGGTCCACAAATTAAGTGAAAGACAAATTTGGATGTATTCGTGCATCGCTAAGTAACGTATTTGAATGACATAAAAATGGTGCTGTGAGCTAATGAGAAAAAGGATACGTTTGTTTGCTGTTTATTTCCTGCTACAAATATTAGTCTTATCTACAATTCATGTCTGCAGTTGTTTTTATCATGTGAAGTTCTTTTTTTTGTCTCATTATTTAGCTATATCAAGATTCAGTATATTCAACATAATACAATAATATATCGAGTATTTATTATATACTGTATGTATAACATGTAAATATTACATATGTTATATTTTATATTGCTACTATGGTACATTTTTAGTGTACTTTATACCTGCATTATGCTTTCCATCCTTACCATTTCCAACCTTTGTAACTGAGCTACTGTGTGGAACAATTTCCCTTGTGGATCAATAAAGTTTGTCTAAGTCTTAAGTCTAATATGCTGTTGAGCCTACCAGAGATGTATTCATCTAGTTTATTAATACCATTAAGGATATTTTTTGATGCCAACGAATATCACCAAAGACGCTATAATGGGGTCATCCGTGTCGAATAAAGCACTGTAGACACTCCTACACCTTTCTTACTGCAGTAGAAAGAAACATGACAGATGCGTAATGACAAATAATGCCAATAAAGCTGCATAATTTAAAAAAAATGTTAGTTGCAAACGTGTGTGTGTGTGCATGGTGTGTTGAGACAATTAGACATGCAAACACGTCGACGCTGCACTTCCGCCTTTGAAATTAATGGAATTACTTCTAATTACACCGAGTGATGAAGTCTGTTGGAATACACCTATTTCTATTTGTATGTGTCTTCCATCATTTCGCTGCGCTCTTACTTCATGATAGTGTCGCATATGAACATTATGTTGCTGTCATATAAGCAATCACCTGACAGAATTGCTTTGTATTGGTTTTAAAGAACATGTCTTAATTGTGAGCTAAGTGGTAAAAACATGATTATAGTGAGTGTGAATTAAAGTAAATTCAACACCACAGTTCTTTCACAATAGACACATCCTATACAGCATTATTCACATGTGAATAATATAAATATATTATACATGTATTCTACATTTAAGTGCATTTAAATGATGACTTCACACTCACTATGATCATGTTTTTACCATTTAGCTCGAAATGAAGACATCTTTTTTAGAACAGATCCAAAGCAAACTTACATGACAGTGACCGCGTTGTTTCCAGCAACATGATGTTCATATGTGACACAATCATGAAGTAAGAGTGCAGCTAAATGCTGAAAGACATACAACTAGAATTAGGTGTATTCCAACAGACTGCATCACTCGGTGTAAGAATCAATTCCATTCGTTGTCAAATGCGGAAGTGGATCGCCGGCGTGTTTGAGTGTCTAATTGTCTTCATGCAAAACACCACGCACACTCACATGTGTGGAGCAAACATTTGCATCCGTCATGTTTCCTTCTTCCGCAGTAAGAAAGGTGTAGGAGCGTCTGCACTGAGAGGCAGAAATGTGGGTGCGGCTGAGAGGCGTCGGATTGGTGGAATATCGACATCCTGTAAATATTCATCTTTACACTTGACAAGGGATTTAGCGCTCAAATTTAGATTCAGGTTTAGATTTAAGATTTAGGTTTAGATGTAACATTCAACGCTCATATTTAGATTTAAGATTTGTATTTGACATTTAGGTCTGGATTTAAGATTTATGTTTGGATTTAACATTTATGTTTAGGTTTAAGATTTAGGTTTAGATTGAACATTTAGCGCTTACATTTAGATTCAAGATTTAGGTTTAATATAAACATGTAGGTTTCAATTTAACGGTCAAATTTAACATTTACCGCTCACATTAGAATTTACATTTAACATTTAGGTTTAGATTTAACATTTAATGCTCAAATTTAACCCTACAGCACTCACATCTGGATTTAGGTTTAGATTTAAGATTTAGGTTAAGAAGTAACATTCAATGCTCACATTTAGATTAAAGGCCTACTGAAATGATTTTTTTCAATTTAAACGGGAATAGCAGATCCATTCTATGTGTCATACTTGATCATTTCGCGATATTGCCATATTTTTGCTGAAAGGATTTAGTAGAGAAAATCGACGATAAAGTTCGCAACTTTTGCTCGCTGATAAAAAAAGCCTCGCCTGTACCGGATGTAGCGTGACGTCACAGGAGCTAGTATCCCTCACAATTCCCCGTTGTTTACAATGGAGCGAGAGAGATTCGGAGCGACAAAGCGACAATTACCCCATTAATTTGAGCGAGGATGAAAGATTCGTAGATGAGGAACGTTACAGTGAAGGACTAGAGAGGCAGTGATGGACGTATCTTTTTTCGCTCTGACCGTAACTTAGGTACAAGCTGGCTCATTGGATTCCACACTCTCTCCTTGTTCTATTGTGGATCACAGATTTGTATTTTAAACCACCTCGGATACTATATCCTCTTGAAAATGAGAGTCCAGCACGCGAAATGGACATTTAAAGTGACTTTTATCTCCACGACAATACATCGGTGACACACTTAGCTACTGAGCTAACGTGATAGCATCGTTCACAAATGAAGATAGAAACAAAATAAATAAACCTCTGACTGGAAGGATAGACAGAAGATCAACAATACTATTAAACCATGTACATGTAACTACACGGTTAAAAATTCTCAGCCTGGTAAGGCTTAACAATGCTGTTGCTAACGATGCTAAGGGTAATTTAGCAACTTAGCAACCGGACCTCACAGAACTATGATAAAAACATTAGCGCTCCACCTACGCCAGCCAGCCCTCATCTTCCCATCAACAGCCGTGCTCACCTGCGTTCCAGCGATCGACGGCGCGACGAAGGACTTCATCCGTGGGTTTGGCGGCAAGCATCGGCTAGGCGTAGTAAGTAGTCCTTGTTGTGTTGCTGTAAGTATTGTACTTAGCCGCTAATACACCGATCGATCCCACCTACAACGTTCTTCTTTGCAGCCTCCATTGTTCATTAAACAAATTGCAAAAGATTCACCAACACAGATGTCCAGAATACTGTGGAATTTTGTCGAAGAAAACAAGAAGTTTTTGTATCGGGTCGATGGGGTCCAACCACTTCCGTGGATTTTGTGACGTCACGCGCATAAATCATATCCAAAGGAGTTTTTCAACCGGAAGTGTGGCGGGAATTTTAAAATTGCACTTTATAAGTTAACCCGGCCGTATTGGCATGTGTTTCAATGTTAAGATTACATCATTGATATATAAACTATCAGACTGCGTGGTTGGTAGTAGTGGGTTTCAGTAGGCCTTTAAAGATTTGTATTTAACATTTAGGTTTAGATGTAAGATTTAGGTTTGGATTTAACATTTATGTTTAGGTTTAAGATTTAGGTTTGGACTGAACATTTAAGTTTAGATTGAACATTTAGCGCTTACATTTAGATTTAAGATTTAGGTTTAAATTAAACATGTAGGTTTCAATTTAACGCTCACATTTAACATTTAGTACTCACATTAGAATTTACATTTAACATTTAGGTTTATATTTAACATCTAGTTTTAGATTTAACATTTAGGTTTGGATTCAACATTTATGATTAGGTTTTACATGTAGGTTTATATTTCACAATTAGGTTTAGATTGAACATTTTGATTTAACATTTAGGTTTGGATTCAACACTTATGTTTAGGTTTAAGATTTAGATTTAGATTTAACATTTACGTTTAGATTGAACATTTAGCGCTTACATTTAGATTCAAGATTTAGGTTTAGATTAAACATGTATGTTTCGATTCAACATTTAATGCTCAAATTTAACATTTAGAGCTCACATTTGGATTTCAATTTAACATTTAGGTTTAGATTTAACATCTAGGTTTAGATGTAAAATTTAGGTTTGGTTTCAACATTTATGTTTAGGTTTAGATTTTACATTTATGTTTAAAGATGTAGATTTGGATTGAACATGTATAATTAGGTTTAATATTTAGGTTTGGATTGAACATTTAGGTTTGGATTGAACATTTAGCATTTATATTTAGGTTTAGATTAAACATGCAGGTTTCGATCTAACGCTCACATTTAACATTTGGCGCTCACATTTGGATTTAAATGTAACATTTAGGTTTAGATTTAATACCTAGGTTTACATGTAACATTTAGGTTTGGATTCAACATTTATGTTTAGGTTTAGATTTTACATTTATGTTTAAAGATTTAGATTTAGATTTAACATTTATAATTAGGTTTAATATTTAGGTTTGGATTGAACATTTAGCATTTAGATTTAGGTTTAGATTAAACATGCAGGTTTCGATTTAACGCTCACATTTAACATTTAGCGCTCACATTTGGATTTAAATGTAACATTTAGGTTTAGATTTAACATGTAGGTTTGGATCCAACATTTATGTTTAGGTTTAAGATTTAGGTTTAAATTTTACATTTAGGTTTAAATTGAAGACTTACATTGAAGATTTAGGTTTGGATTCAACATTTATAATTAGATTAAAGATTTAGGTTTTGATTTAACATTTAGGTGTAGATTGAACACTTAGCGCTTACATTTAGATTTAAGATTTAGGTTTAGATTAAACATGTAGGTTTCGATTTAACATTTAACGCTCAAATTTGGATTCAAATTAAACATTTAACATCTAGGTTTAGATTTAACATTGGGATATAATATTTAGAGTCAATATTTAATTTAAACGTACACACATGATGTAAATTAGCTAAATCTGACAAAAGGGAGTTAAATCTGCTACAAAAGTGTGAATTAACTTTTACATTCAGCACCCCCATATCATGATGCTCGTGTTTTCTCCTGCGTTTCTAGTCCAGCCCAGTAAAAGATCCACGTCATAAGATGATAAGGGAGAGTCAACCGTTTTATTGCCGGTGTAGAAAATTATGATTAACGCTCGGTTTTTGTTCAGTGTAGTGTTATAGCCAATCAAACATCTGTATGCAAAGACCGTTTCGCCGGTTTTCACGTTTTGCCCGCCATATGTCCTCCCCAACTGTTGCTTTGTGGAGCTTTCCCAGTCCCAGCTAATAAAACTGGCTGTTTGAGGGGAAAATATGCAAAAACAAAGATAATTATGTATTATTTCAAAGACTTTGTCAATCAGCTGCTCGGCGTAAAAAAAAAATATTGTGTTTAATAACATAGAAAACTAATTAAGCAGAAAGCTTGCAGATTAAGAATTGAAATTGGACTGCACTACGGTACTGCCAGTATCTCGGCACACAATCAAATTGTTTGGAAAATAGTGGCATAGCAATGCTTGCTCTGTATCCATATTTTAGCACGGGAGGGAATAAGATGGGAATGATAAAAAGAGATAAATAGTGGAAATATGCAGTCGGACAAAATTTAAGGCTTCATGAGGCAGGTGTGCAATCGCAGACTGCTTGCTCAGGGAAATCATGGGCCTCGGGCTACATTCTATCCCCCACAGCAAGATACCAGGCAAGCTGGGGTGTGTGAGGGGTTGCAGTTGAAAAAAAAAAGCTTCGAATGAAACGGCTAATCATCGAAATGGGTTCCCATTTAGTGGGAAATCTTGAGGCTGAGTAATGAGTTGTCTTATTAGCTAATCAAAGCTGCACTCTGCTCCACGCCTGCGAGCGTGCCACAAAATGCATCAGTACAATCAGGAAAGGCAACAGTCAGGTGTGTCAATCAGGCGGCGCGGAAGATGGTGCGTCGGCAAGACGACGTAATTAAAATGTGAAAGGAAAAAAAAAATCTGGTCGTTTGACTGTAGTCATTTTCTCCAGAGGCAACGTAAAACCAAGACGACAAAAAAAAAATGCATGTTTAAGGCTTACAATTTATGAGACAACTTTTGAAAGGGAACTTCACTTTTTTCACAATCATTGCGAGAGACAAGAACACAAAAGTTTTTTTTGTTTGTTTTTTTTTGCATTTTAACATGCACAAATCGGCTCGTTCTAGGTAGCCAGCAATGCAGCTAATAGAATGTGTAATTTAATGTCCTTTAATGCAGTGTTTTTCAACCTTTTTTGAGCCAAGGCACATTTTTTGAGTTGAAAAAATCCGGAGGCACACCACCAGCAGAAATCATTAAAAAACAAAACTCAGTTGACAGTAAAAAGTCGTTGTCGCAATTGTTGGATATGAATTTAAACCATAACCAAGAATGCATCACTATAGCTCTTGTCTCAAAGTAGGTGTACTGTCACCACCTGTCACATCAAACCCTGACTTATTTGGAGTTTTTTTGCTGTTTTCCTGTGTGTAGTGTTTTAGTTCTTGTCTTGCGCTCCTATTTTGGTGGCTTTTTCTCTTTTTTGGGGGGTATTTTCATGTAGCAGTTTCATGTCTTCCTTTGAGTGATATTCCCCGCATCTACTTTGTTTTAGCAATCAAGAATATTTCAGTTGTTTTTATACTTCTTTGTGGGGACATTGTTGATTGTCATGTCATGTTCGGATGTACATTGTGGACGCCGTCTTTGCGCCACAGTAAGTCTTTGCTGTCGTCCAGCATTCTGTTTTTGTTTACTTTGTAGCCAGTTCAGTATTAGTTTCGTTCTGCATAGCCTTCCCTAAGCTTCAATTATTTTTCTTAGCGGCACTCACCTTTTGTTTATTTTTGGTTTAAGCATTACACACCTTTTTACCTGCACACTGCCTCCCGCTGTTTCCGACATCTACAAAGCAATTAGCTACCGGCTGCCACCTACTGATATGGAAGAGTATTACACGGTTACTCTGCCGAGCTCTAGACAGCACCGACACTCAACAACAACAACACAATTTTCAGACTATAATTACTGGTTTGCAAAAAATATTTTTAACCCAAATAGATGGATGGAGGTGAAATGACAATCTCCCACGGCACACCAGTCTGTATCTCACGGCACACTAGTGTGCCACGGCACAGTGGTTGAAAAACACTGCTTTAATGTGTGCAGCAAGATCTTTTTTCAGTCTGTTGTGGCCATTGCCCTGTACTCTGCAGTAGTTTGTTGGGGGAGCAGCACCAGCGCCACTATTGTAGGTGTTAGCGCTTATAATGACAATATCACTACTTGGTTAATATTTAAGTCTCGAAATGTAAATGGGGTATAATTGGCGGTTTTTGGATGGTTGTGTATTGGGTTTTATGGGCGGACTTTTATTTACGAGTTAGAATGCATTAAAAACAATTAAATCCTTAGTCATGTCTTTCATAATGATTGTGAACGATAGGCACCATTCCAAGAAAAGAGCAATTCCTCTGTAATGGTAATGAAGTCGGTCCGAGTGTGTGCAAAGAATAATCCTGCTTCAACCACAAACCAAAATATGGATTTTCCAAAAACGACTTTTAATGGTGCCAACTATGTATTGCAACGGAGGAGACGTCGGTAAGTATTAACAGTTGGTTAGAAATGTGTGAATGATATGTGGCTAGGTTAGCCTTCTACTGTAAGACAAGAGCATCACGGTCCGCCAGCAAAATAAAGAATGATTTTCCTAAAAACTAATTGTAATTAGATCAGTGCCTACTGTGTTTGGCAATGAACATGTAAATTATAAAATGTGTTATTACATTCACGTTGTCGCTCATAGCATACCTTAAAGCAGGGGTGTCAAACTCATTTTAGATGGGGGGCCACATGGAGAAAAATATACTCCCAAGTGGGCCGGACTGGTAAAATCACGGCACGATAACTTAAAAATAAAGACTTCAGATGATGTTCTTTGTTTAAAAATAGAACAAGTACATTCTGAAAATGTACAAATCATAATGTTGTTGGGGTTTTTTTACACTTACATGCTGCGGTTAATAGTATTCTATCTTTATTTGTTATTTATATTTTCTGAATAAAATGGGATAATGTTCAGTCAACTCATTAGTGTTAATTTTCAATCTATCAAGATAAAAAAATTATATTAACATCAAATTTCAGTATGTTATTTATGTAGTTTACACATTTTCCTCGACTGATGTACTAACATCATGTGGTTTATTTTGTACATATGTAGCATCATCTACAAATATACAAAGAATTGTTATTGCGACATCCAGAGGACACATTTAGAACAGCATTTTTTTTCATTAAAAAATTTCAGGTACATTTTTATACTTGGCAAACTCATCCCGCGGGCCGGATAAAACCTGTTCGGAGGCCTGATTGGGCCGTACACTTGACACCCCTGCCTTAAAGCCTTAAACCTCAATTTATTTACAACTCGAAGCAGCCGTGCAGCGCAGTTGTTTACATGATGTAGAATAGAAAAGCCTTTTATTGTCAATATGCACATGTAAACGTCCAGGTTCTAGCATTAGAAAGTTCCACTTGGTAGAAGTTTAACCTTAGTCAGCGTATAGTTCCAGACCTGTACGTCATTCCTCGCTATTGTCCGTCCACATTTTGCCTCCTTCTTTAGTGCCGACAACAAACCACTGTGAGCAGTTGCTCTCGTTCTATCATCTGGGATTTTGTGTTGTGGTAAAAATGGCTTGTGACCGCACCAATGTCCAAAACCACAATAATAGCAAGAAAGCTAAAAAACTTCAAAACATTTTAGCGGAGCGTCAGGGGGCGTGGTTAATTTGCATCTAACAACTCTGCCTCTCAAAACAAGCTGTCTTTAAACAAATGCTCGCGAGCAGTGTTGGGTTAGTTACTGAAAACCAGTAACTAGTTACAGTTACTAGTTACTTTATTTAAAAAGTAACTCAGCTATTAACTCAGTTACTTACACCAAAAAGTATTGCGTTACTGTGAAAAGTAACTATTTAGTTACTTCTTCTACTTTTTTTTTTTAAGCTCCCATTAATGCCCTTTTAGCCTTCATTTCAGTACTGTTATTGCACTGGAGAATAATACAATCTGTTGATCAACTTGACATTCATTTGCATCACTGAACTCTGCTAAGCAATGTGGTCTACATACAACACACAAAGACAAAGATATGTTTCAAAGGGCCAATGTATTTCAGGCCAGAACAAATTGACAAAACTATATATACATAGCTGCAACATAACATACATAAGTAACAAACAGCATAATAACAGCATAGCTGTAAACCTGGCTTCACCCAAGGAAGGCACACATGACATACACAAAGCCTAACGAGGCATTTTTTTTCTCTCTCAAGTAATTCGGAAATAAAATCATGTATTCAGGAGATCAACACTGTACTGAAGCCTAGAACACTCTACACATTTCCCCAGTTTTAGTTTAGAGATAAGGAAAGATTGCCCTGGCCCACTAGTACCCCTCTTTATGTTTGTGAACTTTATAGTCTATACATTTAGAGTGATGTGATAATTAAACACTCTAGAAGTCTAGAATGAAAGAGTATATAAGAGAATTGACAGTGTGTGTACCTTCAATGATGAATGATGAGCAGAGGCAGAGTTTGGAGTGTTTTCTTTAGCTCGCTTTCCATGTTTATGTACTCACTGTCCAGGTACTTGGAACATGTTTTCCGTGCCATTTACTGTTTGACGCCGGTATCATGCTAATTAGCTGCCTGAAAGCGGATGATTCCACTGTAGAAATAGCCTGCATGTCTTCTAGCACATACTGTGCAATGGCTCTATCAATGTTGTCCTGGCTAGCAGTCCCTCCGTTACAATCCTTAAGTGGAGCTGAAGTGGCATCGGAGTCTGTGTCTTTCTTTACTAGCTCCGTCGAAGCATGTTGCTTTTGTAGCTGTTTCAGCAGATTTGAATTGCTGTTTTGGGCAGTATTCCCGGGCAGTATTCCTGCTGCTCACTGCTCCCCTCACCTCCCAGGGGTTGATCAAGGGTAATGGGTCAAATGCAGAGAATAATTTCGCCACACCTAGTGTGTGTGTGACAATCAATGGCACTTTAACTTTAACTTTAAGTAGATGGGATCTTTGATCCAAGACACAACTTACATTTAACTAAAATATTATTTTCTTTGTGCTCGACAAAAGAAAAGTAGTGAGAATGTTCTCGACTTCTGGCTTCGCCATGATGTCTTGTTAGTTGTTATGAGAGTAGCGTGTGTGTGTGTGTGTGTGTGTGGCCCTTTAAGATATGACAGCATGTGAGGTGAGTGACGTCAGTGAGTGAGTGGGCGAGAGAGGTGAGGGAGGGCAACAGTGAGTGTGAGCAGGTGCTCTAGCTTAGGGAAAGACACCAATAAAGTCACAAAGTTGCAACAAATCGCCGGCCTCGTCATTCACCCTCGAGTCCGGAGCTGTAAAGACCCACTGCCGGGAAAAGTGAAGGGTGTTACCCCTGAAGTACATAGGCCCTGGAGGAACGTCTCCCCTGCGCTCTTCGACTACGGTCTGGGAGTCCCCCCGCCCCCACCCACACAAAGCACGCCTTTTCTTTTCCTTGTGACACAGAAGGACGACACCGCAGCGCTCCAATAAAACACACTCAGATCTTCTGTTTCTAGCCGATACTACATAAAAAATAACGTAAAATAACATCATGTAGTAACGGTAACTGAGTTACTGAATATAAAAAATAACGCGTTAGATTACTAGTTACTGCCGAAACTAACGGCGTTACTGTAACGCGTTACTTTGTAACACGTTAGTTCCAACACTGCTCGCGAGTAAGACACTGGATGATCTTACAAGGTATCCTGTGGCATTCGCTACTCCAAATAAGGATGCGAGGCTCATAACCATACTTGCCAACCCTCTCGGTTTTACCGGGAGACTCCCGGAATTCAGCGCCTCTCCCGATAACCTCCCGGAAGAAATGTTCTCCTGATAAACTCCCGGAATTCAGCCGGAGCTGGAGGCCACGCCCCCTCCAGCTCAATGCGGACCTGAGTGGGGACAGCGGCGACAGTCTGTTTTCACGTCCGCTTTCCCACAATATAAACAGCGTGCCTGCCCAATCACGTTATAACTGTAGAATGATCGAGGGCGAGTTCTTGGTTTCTTATGTGGGTTTATTGTTAGGCAGTTTCATTAACGTCCTCCCAGCGCGGTAACAACACACAACAACAGCAGTCACGTTTTCGTCTACCGTAAAGCAGTTCGTCTGCCGTAATCAGCAATGTTGTGACACTCTTAAACAGGACAATACTGCCATCTACTGGATAGCCTCCGGAACACTGAAATTGAAGTATTTATTTTATTTGTATGTATAATAAAATATATATATATATATATATATATATATATATATATATATATATATATATATATATATATATATATATATATATATATATATATATATATATATATATGTATATATATATATATATATATATATATATATATATATATATATATATATATATATATATATATAGCTAGAATTCACTGAAAGTCAAGTTTTTCATATATATATATATATATATATATATATATATATATATATATATATATATATATATATATATATATATATATATATATATATATATATATATGAAATATATATGAAATACTTGAGTTGGTGAATTCTAGCTGTAAATATACGCCTCCCCTCTTAACCACGCCCCAACCACGCCCACCGCCCCGCCACCGCCCCACCCCCGACCACGCCCCACACCACCCCCCACCTCCCGGAATCGGAGGTCTCAAGGTTGGCAAGTATGCTCATAACCTTAATGTTTGCTTGCAACCTAAAGTATAACAATTAGTCGAGAGACAGCTCGTAGCCCGTAAAAGGTACCACAGTACTGATTAGGGTTGTACGGTATACCGGTATTAGCATAGTACAGAGATACTAATTAACCATAATCGGTACTATACCGCCTCTGAAAAGTACCAGTAAACCCTAACACACTACAGCCTCATAGACAGACAGACACACAAACACACTCACACGCACAGTCGCACACACACTCACGCATGTATAGAAACACCAATCAGAAGTGCACAGTGTGTTCCCAGGTGCACCGTGCAGCCCACACCTATCAGTTTATGGGTTGCTTAAAGGCTAACTTGTTATTTTCCTTTGTAATCTCTGCCTACTGAGCCTATGGTGCTGTTAAGTTATTGTGGCTCAATTTGCCTTAATTTTTTTTATGTTAATGTATTATTATTTAATATATACTATTGCTTTAGTTGCTTAAGAGATATCCCTGGCTCTGAATTTGCTCATTGCTATTTTTATGTTTTTGTGCATTATTTTTTGCCGTCATCATTAAACGAACAGGTTACTCATCAGTTACTCAGTACTTGAGTAGTTTTTTCACAACATACTTTTTACTTTTACTCAAGTAAATATTTGGGTGACTACTTCTTACTTTTACTTGAGTAATAAAGTACTCTTACTTGAGTACAATTTCTGGCTACTCTACCCACCTAGGGGTAAATATGATCAGCTCATGAATGTTGAAATGAAATATTACTCTAAATCTGACCTCAAAGCTGCAACGCCGTCATTTTAACTTTCAGAAGGTCACGTCAGAGCTGGAGATGCAAGCAAAAAGGCATGTGTGCAACTTGATAGCGGCAGATTGAAGAATGTCTGTCGGAGTACAACAAACTGTTACTTTCAGACAACCTTAAGGGAGAAAAGTATCCCAACCTGAGGAAATATGCTATTATTTTTATTCTGTTATTGTCAGACTATGCATCTTTGGTAAATTCCATTTGGTGCAAATCATCAGAGTAAGGTAATGACACCTGCTTTTTTGCATGTATAAATCTTTAGAACTATTTTTCAGACGTTTATCAAGCAAGACATATTGTCTTTTATTCAGGTCAGTAGTTTCCACTACCCCACAACTTCACTCAAGACATAATGTGAATACTTTAACAGACAGATGCACACATTCATTCATCTGCCTGAAGTAACCTCACAAAATGTGCAAGTCTGGAAATGTCAGGTTACCATCTTGTTACTGCGAAAATATCACTGATGAAAAAATAGAGTGTGCTGTGTTCTTCTCCATTATGAACCCATCAACCCACTTATTCAACAATTTAACTACGATGGCAAATCTTCAGCCGTCTTCATATTGTGATTTATGTGGTGGGAAACCAAAAAAACGACACCGATAAAGAAAATACCAAGGCCACTTGGCAGGTATTCAGGATGAGCGAGGACAAATGCAGTTGGCTAAGGTAGTGTCCATATAGTCAACCAATCATGCTCATAAATTATAGCCACACTTGTAATGTTTCAGCCTCTGGGCCTCCATCACAGCAACATGCTTATCTTGATGGAAGTCTTGGGAGTGAAGGGCTGTGTTAAATAACCTTTATTACAGGTGTAAAGACCTGTGAAAAATTAAGCTTCATCCAAAGAGTCTAAGGAATGTGATCTACTCTTTATTTTATGCTGCCGCTGTCACATATACTGTATATACTGTAATATTGTACATGGTCATTGGTATATATTGTATATATGTTATAGACATAATATAATATATCTGTAGATATATTGTTCTGTACACATATTATGTATACATTTGTATATATATGTTAGATTTTTTTATCGCTATATTAGTCTATTTATACCTGCATTGTCCTTTCCATCCTTACACTTTCCATTATTGCAACTGAGCTACTGTGTTGAACAATTTCCCTTGTGGATCATTAAAGTTTGTCTAAGTCTAAGTCTAAGTCTAAAAAACACAAACAATTTTCTCAAGTGGTGCATCGTGGTGATTTTAAATGCAGACGAAAGAGGAGGACGCATGCAGTAAAAAAGGGTATTTAATGATTTAAAGAAGGGGTCCCCAAACGTTTTCACCCGGGGGCCACATTGGGTTGAACATTTTTGGCCGGACTGTGTGTGTGTGTGTGTGTGTGTGTGTGTGTGTGTGTGTGTGTGTGTGTGTGTGTGTGTGTGTGTGTGTGTGTGTGTGTGTGTATATCCATCCATCCATCCATCCATCCATTTTCTACCGCTTGTCCCTTTTGGGGTCGCGGGGGGTGCTGGAGCCTATCTCAGCTGCATTTGGGCGGAAGGCGGGGTACACCCTGGACAAGTCGCCACCTCATCGCAGGGCCACACAGATAGACAGACAACATTCAATAATAATAATAATAATAATAATGGATTATATTATATATCGCGCTTTTCTATTATTAGATACTCAAAGCGCTCACAGAGAAGTGGGAACCCATCGTTCATTCACACCTGGTGGTGGTAAGCTACATTTGTAGCCACAGCTGCCCTGGGGTAGACTGACGGAAGCGAGGCTGCCAGTTTGCGCCTACGGCCCCTCCGACCACCACCTATCATTCATTCATTAGTGTGAGCGGCACCGGGGGCAAGGGTGAAGTGTCCTGCCCAAGGACACAACGGCAGCGATTTGGATGTCAAGAGGCGGGGAGCGAAACTGCAACCCTCAGGTTTCTGGCACGGCCGCTCTACGCACTACGCCATACCGCCCCATGCCTTGCATTCGCACTCACATTCATATATATAATGTAATTCTGGCGCACTCATTGACTGAAAGAGCGTGCACTTGCCACACTGATGGCGTCACATTATCGATGGAAAAATTTCTTTTTAGACACTATGATTTGCCTGAGCGGCTGGGAGACCCTGAGAGTAACAAGCGGTAGAACATGGATTAGAAAGAACAGATTTAAAAACAAATGTAAACTTGTCTTTTTTTTCTTTCTTTTTTTTTAACTTGGGACTTCCCGCGGTCTGAATTTTGGACGCTAGCGGGCCATTTCCGGTTTGAAGTTTATTTGAAGACCCCTGATTCAAACCAACAAAAAGCGAGATCAACAGAGAAATGCTCTGAATGGACAGACTACGAGGGAAACAAAACAAAATGCTGAAACACAGCAAAAACACTTACAAGTAAGCAGACGGCGTCCACAAAGTACATGGATACTTGAGCTCAGCAAGGAAATAATTGTCTATAGCAGGGGTGTCAAACGTACGGCCCGCGGGCCGGATCAGGCCCGTGAACAGGTTTTATCCGGCTCGCGGGATGAGTTTGCTAAGTATAAAAATGAGCCGAAATTTTCAAATGAAAGAAACTGGTGTTATAAATGTGTCCACTGGATGTCGCAATAGCAATTATTTGTATCTTTGTAGATTATGCTACATATGTAGAAAAAATAAACCACATGATGTTAGTGCACCAGTCAGGACAATGAGCAAACTACATAAATAACATCCAGTAATTAGATTTTGATATCATTTTTTTATCTTGATAGATTAAAAATGAACACTAATGAGTTGACTGATGAACATTATCACATAATTTATTCAGAAAGTATAAATAACGACAAATAAAGATATAATACTATTAACCGCAACAGGAAGTTTAACAAAAACCCAACAACCTTAGGATTTGTACATTTTCAGAATGTGCTTGTTGTGTTTTTAAACAAAGAAAACAATCTGAAGTTGTCTTTATTTTTAAGTCATCATGCCGTGATTTTACCAGTCCGGCTCACATGGTAGTAGATTTTTCTCCATGTGGCCCCCCATCTAAAATGACTTTGACACCCCTGGTCTATAGTGACCAGTGAATAGTGAATAATGTCTCGAGAAACCAATGGTGTCGCAAGCTCAACTTAAATAGTGCTAATTACAAACAGAAAACAGGCGGCGGGAAAAGTGCTCGAAGGAAATCTGAAAGCTGCTGCAGGAGAGGGAGAAACAGGAAGTGAAAAACCACAAAAAAAGAACGTAAGACAGGAACTAAAACTCCACCCAGAAAATTACAGAGACATTCAAAATAAGGCACAGCGTGGTTTGACAAGCCGTGACAGAATGGTGGTGGGAGTATTATGCTCTGGGCCTGTTTTGCTGCCAATTGAACTGGTGCTTTACAGAGTAAATGGGACAATGAAAAAGAAGGATTACCTCCAAATTCTTCAGGATAACCTAAAATCATCAGCTCGGAGGTTGGGTCTTGGGCGCAGTTGGGTGTTCCAACAGGACAATGACCCCAAACACACGTCCAAAGTGGTAAAGGAATGGCTAAATCAGGCTAGAATTAAGGTTTTAGAATGGCCTTTCCAAGGTCCTGACTTAAACGTGTGGACAATGCTGAAGAAACAAGTCCATGTCAGAAAACCAACAAATTTAGCTGAACTGCACCAATTTTGTCAAGAGGAGTGGTCAAAAATTCAACCAGAAGCTTGCCAGAAGCTTGTGGATGGCTACCAAAAGCGCCTTATTGCAGTGAAACTTACCAAGGGACATGTAACCAAATATTAACATTGCTGTATGTATACTTTTGACCCAGCAGATTTGGTCACATTTTCAGTAGACCCATAATAAATTCATAAAATAACCAAACTTCATGAATGTTTTTTGTGACCAACAAGTATGTGCTCCAATCACTCTATCACAAAAAAATAGGAGTTGTAGAAATTATTGGAAACTAAAGACAGCCATGACATTATGTTCTTTACAAGTGTATGTAAACGTTTGACCACGACTGTAAGCGTCAGAAATGTTAAGTGGGGCGTGAAAAAGGGTTAAATTGTGTGACTGTCACACTCAAAGCGTGAGGCTTGGCAGCTCCGTATCTGTAAACTCCAAGATCTACCTTTTCAGGTCGATTACACTCAGAGATTGAGAATCATAAATAATAAATAACATAATATTCGGGCACATAACGGTTAAGTAAAATAGGGCTACTACTTACAAGGGAACAAAGAACAGCATATGTGTTAACTTTACCAATTATGCTCTGTCGTACATTTAAATAAAAATGATTCAATCAATCAATCAATCAATCAATCACAATGTTTATTTATATGGCCCTAAATCACGAGCGTCCCAAAGGGCTGCACAAGCCACAACGACCTCCTCGGCTCGGATCCCACATCAGGGCAAGGAAAATCTCAACCCAATGGGACACTGAGAAACCCTGGAGGGGACCGCTCCGTCGATTGCTGGAACGCAGGTGAGCACGGGTGTTGATGAGCAGATGAGGGCTGGCGGGCGTAGGTGGATAGCTAATGTCTTTAGCATAGCTCTGTGAGGTCCCGTAGCTAAGTTAGCTTCAATGGCGTCGTTAGCAACAGCACTGTTAAGCTTCGCCAGGCTGGAAAGCATTAACCGTGTAGTTACAGGTCCATGGTTTAATAGTATTGTTGATTTTCTGTCTATCCTTCCAGTCAGGGGTTTTTTATTATTTTGTTTCTATCTGCAGTTAAGCCCGATGCTATCACGTTAGCTCCGTAGCTAAAGTGCTTCGCCGATGTATTGTCGTGGAGATAAAAGTCACTGTGATGTCCATTTCGCGTTCTCGACTCTCATTTTCAAGAGGATATAGTATCCGAGGTGGTTTAAAATACAAATCCGTGATCCACAATAGAAAAATGAGAAAGTGTGGAATCCAATGAGACCTTGTACCTAAGTTACGGTCAGAGCGAAAAAAGATACGTCCTGCACTGCACTCTAGTCCTTCACTCTGACGTTCCTCATCCACAAATCTTTCATCCTCGCTCAAATTAATGGGGTAATCGTCGCATTCTCGGTCCGAATCGCTCTCGCTGCTGGTGAAAACAATGGGGAAATGTGAGGAGCCTTTCAACTTGCCACGTCACGCTACTTCCGGTACAGGCAAGGCTTTTTTTATCAGCGACCAAAAGTTGCGGAACTTATCGTCGATGTTCTCTACTAAATCCTTTCAGCAAAAATATGGCGATATCGCGAAATGATCAAGTATGACACATAGAATGGATCTGCTATCCCCGTTTAAATAAAAAAAAAATCATTTCAGTAGGCCTTCAAAGCGCCAGTTCCACAGTAAATAGTTTTGTTTTAGGACATGTTTATTGTTAGTTGTTCATTATTTCTCCCGGAGTAAAGCAGTAGTTAGTGTGTTATTAACCTTTCCTTTTGTTTGTTGTGTTCTACTTTTGTTGTGCCGTAATTTTAGACAGCTTGTTTTGTAGTCATTTCTTCGCCGGTTTTCAGTCGCGTGCTTACAGTTAATGTCGGGGATGTCAGTAGAGAGTAAATGCTGATGGCACAGTGATGGATGTCTTCACTCCTTTGTCACTGCCTTCTGCAATTGTCCCAATTGTTGCTTAGACAAGATATGATTATACTGTTAATATGCTAATTATCCTGTGAGAAAGAAATCTTTACTTATACAAACAAGGACATTTCTCAAGTCTTTTGGAGTAGTCAGACTAAAGTCCAAGTCAAGTCCAGAGTCTTTCATACCAAGGTCCAAGTTGAGTCACACGTCTTTCACTATATTGCTAAGGAGAGCACAAATTGCAACGCAAATCCAAGTCCTCTGACTGGAGACCACACATCTGGTAATAACAGGTTTTACAATGAGGCAAATAACAATAACATGATAGGCAGTGTTAGTTAGTTACAAAACCCAAAACCAGTGAAGTTGGCACGTTGTGTGAATCGTAAAAAAAACAGAATACAATGATTTACAAATCCTTTTCAACTTATATTCAATTGAATAGACGGCAAAGACAAGATATTTAATGTTCGAACTGAGAAACTTTTTTTTTTTGTTTAAATAATCCCTAACATAACATTATTTAATTGCAGTAACACATTGCAAAAAAGTTGCCACAGGGGCATTTTTACAACTGTGTTACATGGCCTTTCCTTTTAACAACACTCAGTAAACGTTTGGGAACTGAGGAGACCAATTTTTGAAGCTTTTCAGTTGGAATTATTTCCCTTTTTTGCTTGATGTACAGCTTAAGTTGTTCAACAGTCTCCGTTGTTGTATTTTACGCTTCATAATGCGCCACACATTTTCAATGGGAGACAGGTCTAGACTACAGGCAGGCCAGTCTAGTACCCGCACTCTTTTACTACGAAGCCACACTGTTGTAACACATGCAGAACCCCTAACCCTAACCAGCGACACTGACTCGATTAATGACGACTTTGACGAGACGGATGCCGTCTCCGGCCAACTGTTTAATTCGGACACTGAAGAAGAAGAATTTGAGGGATTCGTGGATGAGGAATAACTTCATAAAGTGAGCTTTACATGTTTATTCTGAGTGTTGTGTTGTGTGACATTAACGTTTGAGCAACATTGAGTTATTGATATATTGTTATTGCTCTGCACTATTTTGAGTGTTCCTATATTGTGATTGCACTAACGTTTGATTTACCGTAACAGTATCACTGTTTTTTACGTGTTTATTGAATCCGGGAAAAGTTCCCCTCCACTATGTGATATAAATGTTGCACTACTGTTGTTAAAAAATAAACAAAACACCACGTCACAGGCTTTACCTCGGGGAAAATAACAAAACAGCTGTTTATTCATTTTGGGAGTGAACAGAGTTGTCAGAACGCTGGTTTGTAATCTATTAATAAAGTTTGACTGACCTATCTGACTGTTTTGTCGACATTCCCTTTAGCGCAGCTCCATCTAATGGATGCATAGGTGCACCTTATAATCCGGTGCGCCTTATATATGAACAAAGTTTTGAAATATGCCATTCATTGAAGGTGCGCCTTATAATCGGGTGCCCCTAATAGTGCGGAAAATACGGTACCTGCAGTAAATTGGAGTAAATAAAAATGTGTCATTTATTCAAAGTTATGTGTGTGCAAATGTATCTGTATACAGGTAGTATTGTGTACCTTTTATGAAATATGCACTTTGCAAGTTGTTATAAATAAATGATAAATGGGTTATACTTGTATAGCGCTTTTCTACCTTCAAGGTACTCAAAGCGCTTTGACAGTATTTCCACATTCACCCATTCACACACACATTCACACACTGATGGCGGGAGCTGCCATGAAAGGCGCTAACCAGCAGCCATCAGAGGCAAAGGGTGAAGTGTCTTGCCCAAGGACACAACGGACGTGACTAGGAAGGTAGAAGGTGGGAATTGAACCCCAGTAACCAGCAACACTCCGATTGCTGGCACAGCCACTCTACCAACTTCGCCACGCCGTCCCTTGTTCCGGTGTCATCCTTTCTCGTCTTGTGTGGTGAAGTCATCCGCGCTTACTGGAATCAATATTGAAATTGTTTGTAAAATGTGCTAATTATTCCAAAGATAAGAAACAGTGACATCAGGTTTGTTTTTTGTTATTCTATCTACCATAACATAGGCCTACGCATTTTCTGACAATCACATCTATTCCAATTTAGCCAAAAAAGCTGTTTGAATTTAAAGGCCTACTGAAACCCACTACTACCGACCACGCAGTCTAAAAGTTTATATATCAATGATGAAATCTTAACATTGCAACACATGCCAATACGGCCGGGTTAACTTATAAAGTGCAATTTTAAATTTGGAAACGCCTTTGGTTGATGACGTATGCGTGTGACGTAGCCAGTGAAACAGGAGTATCGGTAGCCCATTGAAGCCAATACAAAATAGCTCTGTTTTCATTTCATAATTCCACAGTATTCTGGACATCTGTGTTGGTGAATCTGTTGCAATTTGTTCATTGCATTATGGAGAAAGAAGCTGAGCAAGCAAAGAAGAAAGTTGTCGGTGCGAAGCGGAGTATTTTGCGAGGGAAGTCAGCAACACAACACAGCCGGTGTTTCATTGTTTACATTCCCGAAAGATGCAGTCAAGATCGAAGAACTCGGACAACAGAGACTCTTATTGGGAGGACTTTGACTTCGATACACAGACGCCTGTAGAGAACTGGGACAACACAGACTCTTACCAGGATTACTTTGATTTGGATACACAGACGCAGACGTGCTACCGTGAGTACGCAGCTGCGCTTCCAAACATTTGATCGCTTGCCCGTACGTGCGTGTCACGTACGTAACTTTAGGTAAATATATAAGCTTTATGAACCTTGGGTTAGGTGAACGGTCCTTTGGGCTGAGTGATTGTGTGTGTTGTGCAGGTGTTTGAATTGTATTGGCGGGTTATATGGAGCTAGGAGCTAGCATAACAAACACCTAGGTGTTTGTTATGCGGGATTAATTTGTGGCATATTAAATATAAGCCTGGTTGTGTTGTGGCTTATAGAGTATATATATGTCTTGTGTTTATTTACTGTTGTAGTCATTCCCAGCTGAATATCAGGTCCCACCCGCCTCTCACAGCATCTTCCCTATCTGAATCGCTTCCACTCCCCACTAGTCCTTCACTTGCACTTTCCTTATCCACAAATCTTTCATCCTCGCTCAAATTAATGGGGAAATCGTCGCTTTCTCGGTCCGAAACGCTCTCACTTCTGGCCGCCATCACTGTAAACAATAGGGAACTTTGCGGAAATGTTCAACTGACTACGTCACGCTACTTCCGGTAGGGGCAAGGCTTTTTTTTGTCAGATACCAAAAGTTGCGATCTTTATCGTCGTTGTTCTCTACTAAATCCTTTCAGCAAAAATATGGCAATATCGCAAAATGATCAAGTATTACACATAGAATAGATCTGCTATCCCCGTTTAAATAAAAAAAAATCATTTCAGTAGGCCTTTAACATCATTATGACGGTAAACCCAATGGGAACAAACAAAATATATCCAGGTTGAAAATAAAATGTAAGTCTTTCTGTTTGGGAATCCCAAGAGGCATCGCCGAGTTTTGGGCAGCCTTGGACTTTTTGTTTTGACATACCCATTCATTGTCCGCCGTTCCTGATACCTTGGCGAAAGGTTTGATTGAGCTTTCTGAGAGCCAGCTAGCCTTGGAGAAAAGAAAAGAAAAATGAAGGGGTTGCCTGGCAAATACTGAGCTATATAATACTTGATCACAAACATGTCACAGTACAAAGACGACAGCTTGAGAAAAAATGTAGAGTCACAAAGAAATGGGAGGGTGGTCTGAGAAGGAAAGTGGAAACTGCATGGCGGCTTTTGTAAAGCGTGGGGATAAAACATAAGATGATTATGTTGTTAAATGAGATATGGCAATATTCTTGTAAGCACTTAATCCAAGGATCTCCAGATGTCATGCAAATGTAGCAGATGTCGGCAGGATGACACAAAGCTGAGGAATGAGCAACCAAAATTCCGCTCATCCTTATACCTCCTCCTCTTTGCATTTGTGTTACTTAACATGGAGCCTCATGCCGCGCTTATTCTACTAATGCTGTAGTTTGCTTCTTTAATTCTCAGGTGAGATGTTGAGGGTAGCTGCACCAGGTTTTCTCTAGGAGACATTAAATATTTGACTCCACCCTGAGGATCCATGTTGATGACATCCTAACGACAGAAATGTGAGGGTGTACTGATCCGGCCTATTAATCAGACAGCACAAATATTTAGTGTACTTGGCCATAATTGTGTCTGGCTGTTGACTTCGGGGAGTATCGCAATTCCTCGGACGTAGCTGAAGAGACTGCAATGAGCAAGGCTTTAACTTGGTTAATTGTGAGTGATGTTTTTCCTACTCCCCATCATTAGGCCTCTTAACTCCAAGTCATTTTTGCAGAAGCTCTCCTGCGCTTTCTTGTGTTCGTGGTCATATTCTGTAGCATATAAGTTATTTGCAATTAAAGAATAAAACATTACATCAGTGAATTATCACACATTACAGTGAGTGGATAAAAATACTGATTTAAAGCTAAGGGGATACACTTTTTTACTGCAAAAAAATTAAGTCTCTGACTGCATCTTTCTTGTTTCCTTTCCCCTTTCTTTCATAATTCTTTTTTCTTTTTTATTCCCCTCCGCAGCTTTCAGAGCTTAATGCCCATGTCTGAGTTCTCTCTGGCTGACAGGTTGTCATAGATAATAAGTTTTAATTCCCCTTGTGGGACCAGAACTCACTCACCTTGTAATTTCTCATAATTGTATTCCCCTTTGAATGTAGATTGGTGAGATGTCAGTTCTAAGCACAGAAGACTGGAATGTCTATCTTTCACATTCATACTAGACTTTGTTCAATTAATAAGGATCAAGTGTGTTATTTTGAATATTTTAATTGAGATTCATGTCACAGTTGCTTTATCACATGTTTTTGGTTTCTGATTTGATCACTCAGACTATTACAGAAAGACGTAAAAAAGACAGCAAGTTCACATGGGCTGCATTTTATTTCAGTGTGACATGGTGTCATGTTCACAACTGGCTATGCGAGTCATTTATCTAATTCCATATTCCATTTGTCCTAGTGGTTGTCCCTCGAAACGGCTCTGATGAGACACTTTAATGTAATAAGCCTCTCAAAATTCAACTTTGGAATCCTAGGTCGGTACCTCCTTTTGTGCTCCAGATTTCTTATGCTTCCCTTTGCCAAATCCTCTGCTCTCCCTGGAGCTTCAGTGAAAATCCCAGTTACAGCGGCCAACTGGGGCTGCTGTTTCAGCAGGAGACGAGGAATCCAAGATGCCTTGTGGTTCTTTTATGTCCCGGATGGCTGGTTGGTCATTCTCCATCTCCACATCCTAAAAAGGCATGCCCAGGCAATTGTCATTGTTCATGGTTGCACATTTCCAAAGCATGTGGTTAGAAAATCTGCTTTCTTTGACTGCCAGCATCGTTGGAAACCAAGAATAATCAGTCAAAAATATTTTCATACTAGTTGATTTAAAAAGTATTTATGGTTTGTGCCCTTTTTGTTACCTATGCCATTCTTTGGTGATTCCCAATGGATCCTGAGTGATGGATGCTCTTAATGAAGGATGTTAATTTAAAGCCACCTGCAGGCTATAGCTGCTCCATCCTATAGGGTAATATCAGTGCCTAGCAATGTTCCCTCTAATTTTTCATGTGTGTGAGCATACGCACAAACTCCCTGAGCATTCAGTGGAGCACATGTGAGCAACATCAGACGTGCACACTGTGGCCACACCACCGTCACACCTGTCCCAAACCTGATATCATAACAATTTAAAAGTTTTATCAAAATTATTTTCTGATATAAGTGATTTTGCCCCCTTACAATGACAATAACAAAAAAACATGTTTTTCATGACCTGTGCTAGTATTGTATGTCTGGCTGCGGGTCCTGCCTTTAAAAGAAACGTTACCCCTCTCAGAGATTACATTTAGTTCCTGTAACTTTCTGTCTGTAAAATACATCTTTTTATTAGCATTTATGAAATCTAGTGACAACATTTCATGAATAATATCCTTAGATTAACATCCTTAATAAATGGCAGTAAAATAAGCACACATCTGATTGAGGAGTCAGAGTGTTACAACCTGGCATTTACACGTTGTGTGGCGTTGGGGTTGTCCGACTTTTTGTGTGGCCATAAACGCAGCACTGGTTAAGTGCCATGAGTGCGTGTGTTGGTGCAGGTGAGACAGAGCGAGCGGCTTCTGTTGAAACGACGGATGACAAAGTTGGTTTAAGCCTGGTTTGTATGGCAGAAAATGACCAGTTTTTGTAGATAAAAGTTTTTTTACTCATGTTTTTTGTGTGGTTTTTGCTCAATAAAGTGATTGATGGAATTCCTGTCCGTAAAGTGTCTCGGCAGACGATAATTGAACTGTGTTGACAAAGATTATTTCATTCATTGGGGCCACTCTTGTTGTCACCTGTCACTCACAGAGTTGCATTGCAAAATCATACAGAATAAATTGTAATGTGTTTATTTCGTTTACAGTTCAGAGTTAAAAAAAAAAAAAAAAAAAAAAGAGTTCAGATGGGATTTTGGATTTTCTGCGCAGCATTAATTTGCTGTGCGCAGAGGACGCGTGAGCGGTGCGCAATTGCGCAGGCGCGCACCTTAGAGGGAACGTTGGTGCCTAGCCAATGTTCTCTCAGCTCCAACATAGGCCCAGGGAGGGGCGAGGAGGGGATGGAATTGAATTTGAAGCTCTGAGGCAGGTAATAAAAAGCAACACTCTCACACACCAAGGAATGTGATTTCCCCAAGTATCCCTGGCAGACATGTTGAATTTCTCTCTGTATTGTATAGGCAGCCCAGCTATTCCTAACATACAAGGCCCTGGCAAATACAATAGTTTGTGCTTGTTTCATCATTACAGAAGGTATAGGTAGAAATAGAAACCTCTGCATAACAGTTTCTCTCCCAATGCTGCACTTTGAATGATAATTGTGACGTAACATTATCAGGTAATTAGAAGGGACCTTTATTTTGAAGGCGAGTTCCTCCCTCCTCTAGTTTCCGGTAGTCTCCGCACGACAGTCAGACGCCCACTCGTTTACACACGAGACAGGTTTACGTGTTTCAGTGCTCCAAGTGTGTTGTTTCTTCCCACAAAGTGCCTTGGAAACATTGTCTGTAAGTCCTGTGTCTGTTTTATGAGTAACATGAAGACGTTGTGTGTGCGTGTAAATGTAGAAATAGTACTGTGCGACGATAGCTTGTACTCCTGTTTAACTTGTTGCTACTTAGCATGTAGCTTCTTTGCTCGCTAGCTCACTCCTCTAAGGGTGGGTGCAATGTTTGTAAATGTACATCTTATTCATGTGTGGCTTTGAGTGTTACATGGGCTATGTAGGGCTATTTACATCACTTTATGAGCACTGTTTACATGCTATTGTATGGGCTGTGTGTGTATGTGTGAAAACATCTTATGCAGCAAACATTAGTAGAAATGTAGTTACTTAGTGGTGTTTATTTGACATATATTTGTGTCTCTTTATACAGTTTTACAACAACAAAAAAGAGAAGATAACAAAAGCAAAAATACAAACAAGGAAAAGAGAAAACAAAGAAAGAAATGACCAATTAGACAAGAAGAAAGGAAACGTGCATTCTCTGTGAAAACCACTAAAGCTTCTTAAAGATAAAAGGCCAGGACTCTTTCTTCCCTTTCCTTGGGATCTTCATGTTACCTATCTGTCAACTCGTTTACGTCACGGACACAGACATGTAGGACGGAATAATAATTGTGTTGTATTAAACATGGTCACTAGCAGGTGTCAGTCTGACTTTGTCGAACTGCGGCATATTTCAAATTTGCTCTTCAGCAGGTCCATGAAAATGCCAGAATGAGTCTTTGAACAGTGTCTGCCTTTAGCAGGAACTAGGCCTCATGCCCATCTCAAATACTTTATTTCACATCAGTTGTAATTCTCACAAAGACTCACAGAAACAACCCAGGGCAGCTAAAACTGAAAGGTGAGGCTATCGCATTGAGATATTGCTCGGTTTTCTCAATAGGATTTGCATTTAACACAACACTGCTGACACCTGCACTCCATTATGGGTGACAGCGCCTTATAGGTTGAGAACATCGACACGACCTGTCCTCCATGAAACATTTAGGGAAGAAATATCATCAGTTTATCTTAATGTGACACAATGGGAGACTGAGTGACACTAATGGTGGTGAAAAATAGTGTCAATCTTGGCAGCGGCACATTAGCACTCAAAGTGTTTCAGGTAGAGAGGAATGCTTTTCTTTTTTGCTTTACAGGAGAAGGGTGGGCAACTGAAGCAATTTTAGGATGTCTTTCAAAATTAATTCACACATTATGAAATCGACAACCTGGAGCACAAGCCGGAAATATCTCAGTCAGTGCTGTCAAGTCTAAAAGCTTTAGATGCATTAACTTGGGAGGCTGAATTGGTTCTCTTGTGTTATCTAGATATTCATTCAGCAAGGAGGATTTTGATTATAAATGTGACCATGGCATAAAATACACATACACTATATATAACAATAACAATTACCTGAAAGACAGCACATATCCAAAAATAACTTAGTGGGGTACGCGCCATGTCGAAGTACCACTGGAGATGCATTGACGTGAATCAGTTAATGCATTTCTGTTTTGCACAGATCTTGCCATGGCATTTTCTAAAGACACTGATATTAGGTCAGATTTATACATTTTTCCAATAGCAACTTTCCTTTTTCAAGTCACAGTTTGATGCTAATGCGAGTAGTTCTACATTTGATGACTTAAAGTTGACTCTGTGCATAATTTGATAAAAGTGACAAGCTGTACAAACCTAAGGCGGGAAAATAATTAATAATTCACACCCACAGAATCGTGAGATACACCGACTGAGAGGAAGAAAACACAGGAATAAGAAATATGTTCCCCGGTGTCAGCTCAATTCCCTTTTCTTTACAGGCTTGCTGAAATATGGGGCGCTCGAGTTGGGAGAGTGTATGTTTAGACTTCCTACATTCAGATAATTCCTCTCCACAACTGGGATTGGAAATATGCTCATCATGGTTGAAAATAGCGACACGGGTCAAGGGTAAATTGTATTCAAGCATGAACAAATTCTGCTTGTATTTGCATCGATGTGATTCTTGCCAGTGTTGCCACAGGGGTTAATAACCCATTCTCCTGCAACATACTCTCCGTAAGTGATTCAGCACAGGTGCAGTGACCTTAGCTATCTCCTTGTGGAATGAAACCAAGTACACTTGTTTCTAGCATCTTCCCCCAGAGCCTTTTTGGTTTGCCCGCTATCTTCTCTATTCTTGTTTTTGATTTGTCCGGCCTCTGGAATATATTCTGGTGATGCCCTTTTCATGCATTGCCCAAGATGCCTACACCATGTCCTCATAATAACCCCTTGGCTACGGGCGTTTTTTATCTTGCCAAATGGCACAGAGGATTAGTTAACATTTTTATTTTTCCTCTCTTGTGTACCCCTGTCGTTCATCCACAACTGCTTGTGTTGTTGATGTGTTTGCTCAAACATGTCGTATTCTTTGAAACGCGCAGGACAAGCTGCTGAGGGATGCTCACAAAGACGTTCACTCTTAGCCACATACAGTGTTTACCCGCCAAGACAGATAGGTCATCTTTTTCTTTCCCCTTGAATCTTGTAGCTCTCTGGCTGGTAGAATGCCTATGACATCAGCATGTAACACATTTGTTTTAGAAAAAAAATGCACAAATGTATACTACTCAAGCATTTAGATATGGTCATTTTTAGTTGTTTTCAATACCCTTAACAGTGTTTGCGTTAAGGATTTACTAGAAGAAGTGACACAGATCTGATTTTTTTTGCTCCAAAGTGCTTCAAATCTGATCTTTTGGCATCAGATTCAGGCTACAATCAGGAGGTAGTCCCGAATCCGATTGGAATCTGATCTTTTCAAATGTGACTGCAGTCTAATCTAGTGTTGTCCCGATACCAATATTTTGGTACTGGTGCCAACGGCATTCAAAGAAAATCCATCCATCACCGTGTATTTCATAAAGATTGTGGAAGATTGGCATAATTAACAAAACATTTTTTTTTTTTAAATGCTGTTCGTTTTTTTTTTTTATTTAAGAAATATACTATTTTAATTATAAGAAGTTTCCTCTATCTCCTATAGGGAAATGCATTTTTCAATCAGCGCCTTCTTGTGTTTGGATTATTTCATACACATGGATTGCAGTTGTGATTGTACACCGCCTCGCTGCAGCGCTTCACGTAGATCCATATATTTTGATTTAATATTCCAGAAAAGGCGTAATAGATTATAGATGTGTGCTGTAAATTTAACAGCATCACACGCACGTTGAAAGCACAATAACATTAACGTTGAGGGCACATAATGCCAGTTGTACATAAAAAAATCTCATTGAAATAAAGCGGTCTGAACCACTTTTCTTTATTTATTTTTTTAAGTGTAAGATTTATTTAGGATTGTCAATTTTTACATCACATATACAGCAGTATACATTGAAATTTTGGAAATGCAAATGCCCACAAAACACCACAAACAACAAGGGGAAGGAGGCAACAAGAAGGCACATTTCAATAAGACTAATCTTAACAATTAGTGGAGAAAAAAAAAGGTATATACTGTATATGCATACATACATACACACACACACAACTATACAAATACAGTAAAGTGTTATGAACAAATAAAAACAAGGATACACATATATGTATACACACATCCACACATATACATGAACCTACTAAGGTAATACAATCAAATTAATGTGCACCGCTACTATATCTTGGAATCTATAATGTTTAGCAAGTAAACTGAGAATTTTAAAGTTGATCAATGGGGTGTGACTAAACAATACCAGCAGCATCCAGGCTCAAGGAATCAACATGTTGTTTGTATTCTTTGATGTTTGATGTTTCCCTCTTACACACATGTAAGAGGGATGTGTGCTATGGCTGTGAGTTGTTTTTTCCGTTGGCCTCAGCCTGGACCCCCTCTCCACGGGCCCAGGCTTAGACCGATTTTTTTTTCTCACCCTCCAAAACAAACAAATCTGTCTGGAGCCGCAAAAAATGAAAAGCCGTATATAAGTCTCATAATGAAGCCAACACATGACGTAAGTGTCTATATTAGCTATAATAGCCTACTATAAAAATGACTATTTGTCGCAGGCTGAACCAAATCTTCGTTAACATAAATGTTGAAATGTATTATTTATTCTTTACATTTTTACAACATCAGAAACCATTAGTAAATCAGAGTCTACTCGGAAGGTGAGATAACTCCTAGAGATGATAGAGAGATGTTTGTGTCCAAGTTAAAGGAGACTGTCTTCTTCTAATGGATTACCTAGCTTTTGGCAAGATAGGTAATGTTTGCTGTGGTCTGGAACAACATGGCACACAAACAACAATCTGAAATGCAGTCAATATTACATACAGATAATGTGTCATGAGACACGCAAAACTAAATTATATACAAAGAGGATAAAAGTAAAGGATATTAAAGGAGCTCAAATATACCTACAATGAGGCATAATGATGCAACATGTACATACAGCTAGCCTAAATAACATGTTAGCGTTGATTAGCTTGCAGTCGTGCACTGACCAAATATGCCTAATGAGCAATCCAACAAGTCAATAACATCGACAAAGTTCACCTTTGTGCATTCACGCACAGTATAAAACGTTTGGTGGACAAAATGAGACAAAGAAGGAGAGGAAGATTTTACATGTAAACAAACTGTTGCATCACACTCACTATGGTGAGTTTAAGAACCGCCAAAATTAGTAGGACAAAACGATGTTCACCAAATACTCTCATCAGTGAAGCATACACACAACCCTATCAAACAGTTCTAACAATTGGGAAGGTTTGTGTCATGTTTGTCGTCAAACAAAAAACATACATACAAAAATATTTTTCCCCATCTTTTTCCATTTTCAATCCTTTTTTTTATAAATGCTCCAGGGAGCCACTAAGGCAGGACTAAAGAGCCGCGGTTTGATGACCCCCGCCCTACCTGTTTTAATATATAAAGCATTGGAATCATCCCTTTTTCATTTTTTTCTTTCAGTTGTTTTTGTCGTTTTTTTCCCGTCTCTCAGGCCGAACGGCTGTCAACTAGCACTTCCCGGATTTGGTAGGTTAAACCAAAAAAAAAACATGGCGTTAAACTGAAAATTTTGTAACACTTTAGTATGGGAAACATATTCACCATTAATTAGTTGCTTATTAAAGTAACAAAGACTTAATTTTGAGTTATTTGGACACTTGGGGAACATATAAGGGTTAGGGTTAGTAATAAGCAATAATTATGAGGTTATTGAGGGAAGACTCTTAGTTAATGGCTTACTGGTTGTATAATAAGGCATTGCAGAATAAGGCGTTAGTATTTGATAATGACTAATTAAGAGCCAATATGTTACTAATTTGCATGTTATTAAGCAACTAATTAGTGGTGAATGTGTTTCCCATACTAAAGTGTTACCAAAAATGTAATTTGAATAAGGCTGGTAGCGGTACTCTCTGATAACTGAATGACACGTGAACTACCGCCGGGGATTTAGTGAGTGAGGTAGGAACAAGGACAGTGTAGCAGCATGACACAATCCTAGTTAGTTGACTCCTATCATACATCTTGCACCATCGTCAGGTCAATATTCCCTTCCTTTTAGGTCTTCCATTATAAGCGGCTCGATATGAAAAACACCAATTAGAGTTTAGGAAGTCTTCAGATGGAGCTGTCTCCAATGAGGTGCCCCAGGTTAAACTGCTTACCCTGACACTCTGCACACAGCTAATTCCTGCCCTGTACCCTCTGAAGTGGGGAACGAGCGGGCCTGAGAGATCGGCTGGCCTAAATAAGCATAATGAGCTGAGACTTTCACACGCTTGTAGGCCTAACGTGGCGAGACACGTGGCCGCACGGATAGAAGAAAGCAGTGTAAATCGACGACATTTACGCGAGGAGTGTGTGTGATGGTGTATTGAAAGGCCTTTGACTAATCTCATTTGAAAGGTCTGACAGCCAAAAAACGGAATGGGATTTAGCAGCCCCGGGGAACTTCCAAGGGCAATAATGAGGCTCTCTTAATTGCGTCACCTTTATTTTGCGTACTGAATCAAATGTAAAAGCTTTAACTAGACCAGGGGTCGGCAACCCAAAATGTTGAAAGAGCCATATTGGACCAAAAATACAAAAACAAATCTGTCTGGAGCCGCAAAAAATTAAAAGCCATATTACATACAGATAGTGTGTCATAAGATATAAATTGAATTAAGAGGACTTAAAGGAAACTAAATTACCTCAAATATACCTACAAATGAGGCATAATGATGCAATATGTCGTATAGTTAGCCTAAATAGCATGTTAGCATCGATTAGCTTGCAGTCATGCAGTGACCAAATATGTCTGATTAGCACTCCACACAAGTCAATAACATCAACAAAACTCACCTTTGTGCCTTCACGCACAACGTTAACAGTTGGGTGGACAAAATGAGACAGAAAAAGAAGTGGCATAAAACACGTCCTAGAAAGTCGGAGAAAGTTATACATGTAAACAAACTAAGGTGAGTTCAAGGACCGCCAAAATTAGTAGGACAAAACGGTGCTCGCCAAATACTCGAATCAGTGAAGCATGTTTAATATAAACAGTATGCTTTATAACAATTAGGGAGGTGTGCGTCATGTTTGTCCTCCTACAGAAACCATATTAAAACAAAAAATGTATTTTTTCCCCTCATCTTTTTCCATTTTTCATAAATTTTTGAAAAAGCTCCAGAGAGCCACTAGGGCGGCTCTAGAGCCGCGGGTTGCCGACCCCTGAACTAGACGCTGAGTTACGAAGAAAGTGGATAGAATCTACAGAGAGGATACATTGAGAGATCAGTTGCTTACCGTTTAATCCACTGCCGCACAGGCAAGAATACCAAGCACATAGAGCATGTATACTGTATTTGCATAAATACATGGTCCATTAGCTGTTTTATGTCTGCAATAAAATTCCTGTGCTGAATTCATCGGTTTGCTTTTATTGCATTATGTAAAAATGGCGCGAGTGAGCGTTACCGCGTATCCAATTTGTCTGATTCCTTCGTGTTGAAGTCAAAAGCTAATTGTTTTGCTCCAGAGGTTGACTGGTAATATGACAGGATGCTGGGAAGAAAAAGAAAACCTATACTATATATATTTAACCTGATTAAACTAGTACTTGCCATCTGATTGTTCTGTTCAGATAATTTCTATTAATTTATGCCAAGGCTCTTCAATTAGATAGTGGTGGTCTAAAGTTTACATACACTTGTTAAGAACATAATGTCATGGCTGTCTTGAGTTTCCAATCATTTCTACAACTCTTATTTTTTGTGATAGAGTGATTGGAGCACATACTTGTTTGTCACAAAATAAATTCATGAAGTTTGGTTCTTTTATGAATTTATTATGGGTCTACTGAAAATGTGACCAAATCTGCTGGGTCAAAAGTATACCAGTGACGTGCGGTGAGGTCCATGGCTGGTGAGGCACTGACTTCATCACAGTCAGATTTACAAACATATGAACCCTAAAGAGTATCTTATTCACCATGTGATTGGCAGCAGTTAACGGGTTATGTTTAAAAGCGCATACCAGCATTCTTTACACATACAAACCGTAGCACACAAAAAAGCACATTTAATAAAAAAAACATTATTATGGTCTTACCTTTCTTGCTGGACATCCACACAGCCAGCCTGTGCGTGTGTACCACGCCGTTTGAAAAGAACGGGTCTTCTGTCTCGAAGTCAAAAGCAAACCTTTGAGCTCCGGCGTTGGTCTACCTTAAATTATTACCTCCTGCTTCGATTGAAAGTCCAGTTTAGAAAACTGTTTTATTTTACATATGTAATCCTCCATGTTTTTAATAAAAGTTCAGGCGAGAGGAAATAAACAATTGTTGCACTTGACTTGCTAATTGTTGCTTGTTCTCACTTCTTCTGCGGCCGAGGAATGATCTCTGGGATCACTACCGCCCTCTACCACCAGGAGGCCGGATTACTGCGAGCCTCAGCCAGTACCTCTCTTTGCAGCAGTTTTATGAATGCTCAGCACAAAAAATACATTACACACATACAGTTGTTGACAAAATACACTGTACATTATATACCTCAGCTAACTAAACTATTCCATAGTTTAGTTAGCTGATATAATTCATATAGCAATACGGTCTCACTGCACAGCAGGCCAGCAGTTAGCCGAGTCATTGTGCACAATCCATGTTGAGGCACAACTGAGTGACGTGCCTCAACTGGCTGCTGATCACAGCGCCGTCTCTTCTCAGTACTTGAACGGCAAATGTGAAAATAAAAATAAAAATAATCTAAAACCGGTGAAGTTAAATGGAAAATAACTTTAGTATAATCACTGGATACATAAATTTTTTTTTTTTCTTTTTACATTTTTTTCTTTTCATAATGGCAGGTGAGGCCCCGCCTCCCCTGCCTCTACTGACTGCACGTCACTGAAGTATACATACAGCAATGTTAATATTCGGTTACATGTGCCTTGGCAAGTTTAACTGCAATACGGCGCTTTTGGTAGCCATCCACAAGCTTCTAGTTGAATTTTTGACCACTCCTCTTGATAAAATTGATGCAGTTAAGCTAAATTTGTTGGTTTTCTGACATGGACTTGTTTCTTCAGTAGTGTCCACATGTTCACAATGAGGTTTAAGTCTGGACTTTGGGAAGGCCATTCTAAAACCTTAATTGTAGCCTGATTTAGCCATTCCTTTAGCACTTCTGATGTGTGTTTGGGGTCATTGTCCTGTTGGAACACCCAACTGCGCCCAGGACCCAACTTCCGGGCTGATGATTTTAGGTTGTCCTGAAGAATTTGGAGGTAATCCTCCTTTTTCATTGTCCCATTTACTCTCTGTAAAGCACCAGTTCCATTGGCAGCAAAACAGGCCCAGACCATACTACTACCACCACCATGCTTGACGGTAAGAATGGTGTTCCTGGGATTAAAAGCCTCACCTTTTCTCCTCCAAACATGTTGCTGGGTATTGTGGGCAAACAGCAAAATTTGTGTTTCATCTGACCTTAGAACTTTCCTCCAGAAGGTCTTATCTTTGACCATGTGATAAGCAGCAAACTTTAGACGAGCCTTAAGGTGTCGCTTCTGGAGCAAGGGCTTCCTTCTTGCATGGTTGCCTGTCTGTCCATGGCGATTGAAAACACGCTTGACTGTGGACACCGACACCTGTGTTCCAGCAGCTTCCAATTCATTGCAGACCTGCTTTTTGGTGGTTCTCGTTTGACTCTTGATCATCCTGACCAATTTTCTCTCAGCAGCAGGTGATAGCTTGCGTTTTCTTTTTGATTGTGGCAGTGACAAAACTGTGCCCTGCACAAAGTATTTCTGATTCTGATTTATACCTAGAAACAATTGTCTGCACAGTTGCTCTTGGGACCTTAAGCTGCTTTGAAATGGCTCCAAGTGACTTTCCTGACTTGTTCAAGTCAATGATTTGTTTTTTCAGATCTGTGCTGAGTTCCTTTGACTTTCCCATTGTCACGTTTGTCACCGAGTCTTATGACTGCATCACATGAGCCCTATTTAAATGGGCTCAGAGAAGTCAACAGGTGTCGTCAATCATAATCACTCAAATGAAGTTAAGAGGCCATGCCATGAAGCTAATTTGATTTGATTGTAACTTTTCTACATCACCAAAATTGATAATGTATGTTGCTGTATGTATACTTTCGACCCAGCAGATTTGGTCACATTTTCAGTATACCCATAATAAATTAATGAAGGAACCAAACTTCATGAATGTTTTTTGTGACCAACAAGTATGTGCTCCAATCACTCTATTGCAAAAAATAAGAGTTGTAGAAATTATTGGAAACTCTGGACAGCCATGACATTATGTTCTTTACAAGTGTATGTAAACTTTTGACCATGACTGTATGTCAACCAAAAAATTCTGACTGTCGACTTTGTTTTGGTAATCCTGTTACTAGAGATGTCCGATAATTTCGGACTGCCGATTTTATCGGCTGATAAATGCTTTAAAATGTAATATCGAAAATTATCGGTATCGGTTTCAAAAAGTACAATTTAAAACGTTTTAAAACGCCGCTGTACGGAGTCGTACACGGACGTAGGGAGAAGTACAGAGCAGTTGCGTCTCCCAGTCCCAGTTGCCAACCCTCCCGATTTTCCCGGGAGACTCCCGAATTTCAGTGCCCCTCCCAACAATCTCCCAGGGCAACCATTCTCCCGGATTTCTCCCGATTTCCACCCAGAAAACGATATTGGGGGCGTGCCTAACAGGCACTGCATTTGCGTGCCGGCACAATCACATAATATCTACGGCTTTTCACACACACAAGTGAATGCAACGCATACTTGGTCAACAGCCATACAGGTCACACTGAGGGTGACCGTATAAACAACTTTAACACTGTTACAAATATGGGCCACACAGTGAACCCACACCAAACAAGAATGACAAACACATTTCGGGAGAACATCCGCACCGTAACACAACATAAACACAACAGAACAAATACCCAGAACCCCTTGCAGCACTAACTCTTCCGGGACGCTACAATATAACCCCACCCCCCTAACTCCTCATGCTCTCTCAGGGATAGCATGTTCCAAATTCCAAGCTGCTGTTTTGAGGCATGTTAAAAAAAAGAATGCACTTTGTGACTTCAATAATAAATATGCCAGTGCCATGTTGCCATTTTTGTTCCATAACTTGAGTTTATTTATGTTGGAAAACCTTGTTACATTGTTTAATGCATCCAGCGGGGCATCACAACAAAATTAGGCATAATAATGTGTTAATTCCACGACTGTATATATCGGTATCGGTTGATATCGGAATCGGTAATTAAGAGTTGGACAATATCAGAATATCGGATATCGGCAAAAAAGCCATTATCGGACATCTGTACCTGTTACCAAAACGAATGTTGCATTACAGCCCAAGTAAACAGCGTCTTGTGGCACAAACTATAAATGCTCGCAAAAATTAAAGCACTGCGTCAGTGAGGTTTCCGTCCCTTTCTGATCTGCATCACAGACAACAGCCACATGAAAAGCCTCTCTTATCTTATTTGAGCAGTTGCCTTAGGTATTCCTTTAAGGTCCAGATGGGGAGGGAATTGTAAATCAAACAGAAACAAGATGGCAATCAGCAAGCATTGTTGCAAAGACGACTAATGAAAGCGCCCACGCCTGTAAATGACCTGGAGATCTGCTGTGATATTGACTCCCCGTTGTCACCAAGGTGTGATACAGCAGATCCAAAAACACCGTCTCCCACGATGCCGCGTGGGCTGGGGAAGGCCAGATAAGCCCCCCAAAAAGCAAGCAAATACACCTCTTTGTTTGTTTGTTCCATTACACGTACGACAGATTGTTTCTGATTCCGCTGCTTTCTGTTCAACAGCAGCACAGAGGACATTACAATTTTAACTGGGAGAGGAATACAAATGTGTTGCTTGGTTTTCCCTGCGGTAATTCACATTTACTGTAAATTACAGACTATAAACAGCTACTTTTTCCCTAAGCTTTGTACACTGCGGTTTATAAAACAGTGCGGCTAATATATTGATTTGGGGCCATGATGGCCATAATGTTTTTGAGTACAATAAGTTTTCATTAAACCCAAGCATTGTTTGTGCTGTGGCACCATCTTTTGGACAAGTTCACTCACTGCAGTTTGAAACTTCCTGTTTTAATGCCTAAAACCACAAGTAAATCTGTCCATAACGTTTCTGCTCGAAATTATTCTTTATTCATCACTCCAAGCAAAGTTTGGAATTTTCACAATTTACTTAAACAATTCATACGTACGAAACAGTCCCATGTGTGATGTCTGTAGGAGTGTTTTCATGCATATTTTTATGTGCTGTTGTAATGTAATGAAGCTTGTGTCGTTAATCTTAGCTAACACATTTACAAGGGTCAGTTTTAGTATTAACTTACAATGGCATTCTTTTTATATTGTCTTCAGTTTCGCAAATTCCTCAGTAAATTCACCAAAACGTCACCGTGAAGTTATTGAGACTGTTTAGCTGATTGGAGAGATAGCTTTCGCAGCTAGTGGGTCCATGACGATGACTTATGTTGTGTTTGATCAGCCGTTTTACTGCCGTGTTATGTATGTATGTATGTAAGATATATATAAAATATGTACAAAATATTTCTGTGTAAATAACTCATTTCACAATATATACTGTACATCTGCAGCTTGTAGTCCAGGGCGGCTAATGCGGGGGTCAGGCTCTTTAGTGCCGCCCTCGTGGCTCCTTGGAGCATTTTTAAAAAAGGATTGAAAATGGAAAAAGATGGGGTGAAAATATTTTTTTTTGTTTTAGTATGTTTTTTGTTTGAGGACAAACATGACACAAACCTTCCCAATTGTTACGAAGCCCACTGTTTAATATGTTTGTGTGTATGCTTCACTGATGAGAGTATTCGGTGAACATCGTTTTGTCCTACTAATATCTGCGGTTCTCAAACTCACCATAGTGTGTACTGTGACGCTACAGTTTGTTTACATGTAAAATCTTCTTCTCCTTCTTTGTCTCATTTTGTCCACCAAACGTTTTATACTGTGCGTGAATGCTGCCGTTGATGTTATTGACCTGTTGGAGCGCTAATCAGGCATATTTGGTCAGTGCATGACTGCAAGATAATCAATGCTAACATGCTATTTAGGCTAGCTTTATGTACATATTGCATCATTATGCCTCATTTGTAGGTATATTTGAGCTCATTTAATATACATTTTTTATCCTCTTTGAATATAATTTAGTTTTGCCTGTCTTATGACACATTATATGTATGTAATATTGGCTGCATTTCAGACAGCCTGACATTTCCTTTAACTTGGACACACACATATATACCTTTGGCCATGAAAAGACAGTAATTTCCAGGAGTTATCTTACCTTCTGAATAGCCTCTGATTTACTATACTTTATTCTACACATGTTGTAAAAATGTGTAGAATAAATATTACATTTCAACATTTCTGTCAACGAAGATTTGCTTCAGCCTGCGACACATGTCATTTTGATAGTAGGCTATTATAGCTAATATAGACACTTACGTCATGTGTTGCCTTCATTACAAGACTTATATACGGCTTTTAATTTTTTGCGGCTCCAGACAGATTTGTTTTTTGTATTTTTGGTCCAAAATGGCTCTTTCAACGTCTTGGGTTGCTGACCTCTGGGCTAATGTATGGAAGAAAACAAATAGTTTCTTCTAAAATGTAGTGGGTACGGCTAATATCCTGCTCTGTAGTTCGGGGGGAAAAAACAGTAATTGTAAATATGTGCTCCAACCTTTCCTTCGGAATAAATTAGCATGTTTGTGATTGTTGCTCTGCGCTTCCAAGGACCTCACAGTGATCAAAGCGGCACGTTTGTTTGAAGAATGAAGCATTCAGCATATTTTAAGTTAACAAGGGCTGAGTTCTCCTCTTCACTCGTGTTGTCTGTGCATCCTCTCTCCACTCATCAAATATGGGGTGTCATCGCTTTTTATTCATTTTCTCTTTTTATCACCACAAACGCATCTCCCCATACATGGATGGAAACCTCATCCTCCCCAACAATGTCGTTAATATCTCTTACTGCACCTCTAAATCGCCTCATGTTATGTCTTAACGGCACGGCCAGAAAGCTACGCTGCGCCTCTGATGCTCGCAAAAGTTAAAGTTCATTTAATTTTTTTCATTTATTTATTTATTTCAGGCAATGACATAAAGAAGTACAAGTTGACAACACATAATAATATAAATTATTTTAGTGCATGATTGTCCAGTTTTGCCTGAAAGGGAGTGGGAAGAAGATAACTTATTTAATCCCACCCCCAGTTCTCCATTCTGTGATTATTCACATGAGTTTCACTCTTACGTTGTTCAAGGATTATAATACAGATGTTGTATCATAGTGGCATTACCACAGGTAACAATAATTATTACACTGTAACAATAATTTGTATCAACAATGTAGGAATAATGAATATACCAACAATGGTAATAGACAACAACGCAATAATGGTAATAGACAACATAGTGGTAAGGAAACATTGAGCACATGTTAATAATTTGAGACAACAGCAGGTCAAATTAAAGACCTTCATCTCTATATTTGAACCAGACCCCATGTTTGTATAATAGTTTAAAGGCCTACTGAAATGATTTTTTTTTATTTAAACGGGAATAGCAGATCCATTCTATGTGTCATACTTGATCATTTCGCCATTTTGCCATATTTTTGCTGAAAGGATTTAGTAGAGAAAATCGACGATAAAGTTCGCAACTTTTGCTCGCTGATAAAAAAAGCCTTGCCTGTACCGGAAGTAGCGTGACGTCACAGGAGCTAGTATTCCTCACAATTCCCCATTCGGACCGAGAAAGTGATGATTACCCCATTAATTTGAGCGAGGATGAAAGATTCGTAGATGAGGAACGTTACAGTGAACGACTTGAGAGGCAGTGATGGACGTATCTTTTTTCGCTCTGACCGTAACTTAGGTACAAGCTGGCTCATTGGATTCCACACTCTCCTTTTTCTATTGTGGATCACGGATTTGTATTTTAAACCACCTCGGATACTATATCCTCTTGAAAATGAGAGTCGAGAACGCGAAATGGACATTCAGTGCCTTTTATCTCCACGACAATACATCGGCGAAATGCTTTAGCTACGAGCTAACGTGATAGCATCGTGCTTTAACTGCATATAGAAACAAAAAAAATAAACCCCTGACTGGAAGGATAGATAGAAAATCAACAATACTATTAAACCGTGGACATGTAAATACACGGTTAATGCTTTCAAGGCTGGCGAAGGTTAACAATGCTGTGCTAACGACGCCATTGAAGCTAACTTAGCAACTTAGCAACCAGACCTCACAGAACTATGTACTCTCTCATTTTTCTATTGTGAATCATGGATTTGTATTTTAAACCACCTCGGATACTATATCCTCTTGAAAATGAGAGTCGAGCACGCGAAATGGACATTTAAAGTGACTTATCTCCAAGACAATACATCGGTGACACACTTAGCTACTGAGCTAGCGCGATAGCATCGTTCTCAAATGAAGATAGAAACAAAATAAATAAACCCCTGACTGGAAGGATAGATAGAAAATCAACAATACTATTAAACCGTGGACATGTAAATACACGGTTAATGCTTTCCAGGCTGGCGAAGGTTAACAATGCTGTGCTAACGACGTCATTGAAGCTAACTTAGCAACCACCCCTCACAGAACTATGTACTCTCTCCTTTTTCTATTGTGAATCACGGATTTGTATTTTAAACCACTTCGGATACTATATCCTCTTGAAAATGAGAGTCGAGCACGCGAAATGGACATTTAAAGTGACTTTTATCTCCAAGACAATACATCGGTGACACACTTAGCTACTGAGCTAGCGCGTAGCATCGTTCTCAAATGAAGATAGAAACCCATCAACAGCCGTGCTCACCTGCATTCCAGCGATCAACGGTACGACGAAGGACTTCATCCGTGGGTTTGGCGGCAAGCATCGGCTAGGCGTAGTAAGTAGTCCTTGTTGTGTTGCTGTAAGTATTGTAATGCCCCGCAGTGGAGAAGGAGTCACACAGACGAGGAAGCGCTGCTCAATCGCTTTATTAAAAAGCGGTAACTGGTTGTAGTTCAAAAAGTAACGCACACACATACACGAGCTGCTGTTAGCCAAAACTCACGCTCACACACACAAGTTCTCCGCCAACTCACTCGCGCATGCGCATTCCCCAAACCCTTAAAGACAGTACACTAATGCAAATATCACAGATATTACAGTATTGTACTTAGCCGCTAAGACACCGATCGATCCCACCTACAACGTTCTTCTTTGCAGTCTCCATTGTTCATTAAACAAATTGCAAAAGATTCACCAACACAGATGTCCAGAATAATGTGGAATTTTGTCGAAGAAAACAAGAGGCTTTTCTATCGGGTCCGATGGGGTCCAACCACTTCCGTTGCTTTTCTGACGTCACGCGCATAAATCATATCCAAAGGAGTTTTTCAACCGGAAGTGTGGCGGGAATTTTAAAATTGCACTTTATAAGTTAACCCGGCCGTATTGGCATGTGTTGCAATGTTAAGATTTCATCATTGATATATAAACTATCAGACTGCGTGGTTGGTAGTAGTGGCTTTCAGTAGGCCTTTAAATCGATTAATAGTTTGGCATTGCTTGTGTTGTAAGTCCAGTTTGTTCCATAGTTTTACTCCGCATACAGACACACAAAAACGTTTACGAGTGGTTTGAGCTCTCGGCAATAAGAAATATCCAAAGCCTCTCAAGTTATGAGCCTGCACTCGTCTTATAAAAAAACGTTGTAGATTAGGCGGCAATAATTTGTTAAATGCTTTACATAAGATTATTAATGTATTGTATTTAACAAGGTCATCAAATTTGAACAACTTTGATTGTATAAACAGGAATCAGAGAAGGAAATAGAGCCAGATACAACTTTTTTCCTTCCATATCAGGAATAACTGTTCTTATTACACGGATGAACACAAACTGTCAATTATTCATTTCAAAAATGCCTCAACCACCCTTGCAGCATTCACACAAGTCAACAAGCTCCTACACAACATATGGCTCGCTTTGCTTCAAACATGGCTACTGGCATTAGCCCAATTTAACTTAACATATGAAATCCCTTAGAACTTGTTACCTTATGTGCTTTAATTAAACTGATGCAGTATGTCTTTATAATTTTTCTGCCAACAACATAAAAGTCTGAATGCAATATCCCTATGTTAAGAGGTGCCATGCATTACAGGCTGTTGTGAAATACATGTGAGAGTCCCATGATTGCATTTTTCAAAAATAGTCGGATTTTTGCTCTGGTTAAAACCATCAACATTAGGGTTGTACGGTATACTGGTATTAGTATAGTACCGCAATACTAATGAATCATTTTCGGTACTACACCGCCTCTGAAATGTACCAGTCCCACGCCCGCATCGTCGTCACGTCGTGTCAATGCTGGATTTACGAGCAGTGGAGCAAGTTCGGCAGTGCACAATCACGGAGTACTTACAAGCAGACAGTGTGTAGACAGAAAAGGGAGAACGGATGCATTTTGACTTAAAAACTAACAATAAAGGTGAAGTTATAACACTGTAACACCCTTAGGAAGAGGTGCTTTAAGACATGGCTAGCTAGCTAGCGGCTAACGTCAGTCGGCAGTGTTTTAGCTACTTTTAAATCACTAATCCTGGTCTCCATGGCGACAAATAAAGTAAGTGTCTTACAAGTATTATCCCTGCAGGACGAGGAATAGCTAAACATGCTTCACTACACACCGTAGCTCACCGGCGTCAAAATGTAAACAAACGCCATTGGTGGATCTACACCGGACATCCACTGTAATGATATCAAGTACAGGCACGTATCTAGTCGATACTACTATGATTACGTCAATATTTTTTGGCATCACAACATCTTCTTTCGTTTTTTTTTTATTCACATTATGTTTATAAACTCAGGAAATATGTCCCTGGACACATGAGGACTTTGAATATGACCAATGTATGATCTTGTAACTACTTGTTATCAGATTGATACACACATTTGTGGTATCATCCAAAACTAATGTAAAGTATCCAAACAACAGAAGAATAAGTTGTTATTACATTTTAACAAAAGTGTAGATAGAACACATTAAAAGAGAAAATAAGCAGATATTAACAGTAAATGAACAAGTACATTAATAAACAATTTTTACAGCTTGTCCCTCATAATGTTGACAAAATAATAGAATGGAAAATGACAATATGTTACTGCATACATCAGTAGACTAATTAGGGGCCTTTGTTTGTTTACTTACTAATAAAAGACAAGTTGTCTTGTATGTTCACTATTTTATTTAAGGACTAAATTGCAATAAGAAACAAATGTTTAATGTACCGTAACATTTTTTGTTAAAATAAAGCCAATAATGCAATTTTTTTGTGGTCCGCTTTATTTAGAAAAGTACCAACAAGTATCGAAAAGTACCGAAAAGTATCAAAATTATTTTGGTACCGGAACTGGTACCAAAGTATTGGTATCGGGACAACACTAATCAACATTATGTTGAAAGTTGTGACTTAAAAGTATGAGCACCGTGCCTGTGAATGTTATCATTCATCCACGCCATTGAATTTTCAGGGCATTGAATCGATTGCAACGGGACTGTTCAATTTGTTTTAGAAGACATTTCACCTCTCATATGAGAAAGATTCATCGGGTCATACTCAGATTTAGATTGGGCAGCTTGAGTCCGAGCGCCACGTGACGGATCCAAAGTATTTAATCCTCCCCAGAAGGGAGCATGTCTTGGCAAGAATGTCTTGAAGTGGTCATAATATGATTTATTTTCTATATTTGAAACACTTCCTAGTGGTCTGCATAACATGTAATGGTGGTTCTTTGGTCAAAATGTTGCATAGATTATGTTTTACAGATCATCTTTAAGCTGCTTTTTGACAGTCGCTTCCGGATGCACCGTTTTGTGGGCGGTCTTATTTACATGGCTCACCTTCGGCAGCGTCTTCTCCCCATCATCTTTGTTGTAGCGGTGTAGCGTGCAAGGACGGGAGTGGAAGAAGTCTCAAAAGATGGAGCTAACTGTTTTAATGACATTCAGACTTTACTTCAATCAATAACAGAGCAGCATCTCCTAATCCGGAAACAACCACACCGGAAATGTGTCTCGTGGAAAACCGTACGACCAGAACTCTAATAACTAAAGTTCCTTGGGTGAACAATGTAAACTCACTACATCGGTATGTTTTAGCGCTTTCATGGCAAGTTTACTGACAGATATAAGTAAGAGCTTTACACTACTTTATAATAGAAATGGCAACAGTGGAGGATGAATGTCCCATAACAAGAAGATAGAGAAAAAGAAGAAGATTATCGACTACAGTACAGACTACAAAGGCAAACCCGCACAATTTTTCAGGATTTACAGAAATCCCAAATACACATCAGCAGGTATGAAAAGTTGCTTTTGCTTAATATTGCAAAACAAAATGCCAGATAATATGTCTTACCTTATACACACCCCATAATAATACCTGTATGTTTAATGTGCCGACAATCCTTCAAGTGGTGCGGCTTCATAGCTTACCAAAGTCGTACTAAAACATTTTGATAGATTTTTGAGCGCTGTGTGTAATGTTCTATATTTTCAATGGAAACTTTAAAATGTTGGTGTGGTTTACTTGAGACCCATCATAGTGCAGTCTACATGTATCTCTTATGCTTGACTGCCATCTACTGGTCACACTTATCATTACAGCAGGTACCAAATAAAATAGCTTAGATATGTTGAAGAGGTTCATTTAGCCTACTAATGTGTATTTATAAATGGTTGATTTATATAGGCTAGTAAGGTAAAGTTTTGTACCTGACAAGTTTCGGCTATCTTGCTTCTGCAGCCTTCATCAGATGACGTCACGCTAACATCACGTGACATCTCTGATGAAGGCTGCAGAAGCAAGATAGCCGAAACTAACCTTACTAGCCTATATAAATCAACCATTTATAAATAAAAAATAGCTTAGATGTGGGTATGCTCAACCAAAATGATTCCTTACATTAAGCGCACCGGGTTATAAGGCGCACTGTCAAGTTTTGAGAAAAAAACATATATTAAGTGCGCTTTATAGTCTGGAGAATAAGCGCTTCCATACTGAATTTACTGAGAGTTTTAAGTTTGAACCGAGTGATACTTTGTATTAGAAATGGCAACAGTGGAAGACGCATCAGAGATGGGAATCGAGAACCTGTTTGTTATTGTTGAACCTGTCTGTTCTTAACAACCAGTGTATCAATTCCTTAGAAGAAGAGCTGCAATTTTTTCCAACATTTTACAAGAAAAAAATGCAACAGCACTACTTGTAATCATTACAAGGTTACTATTTCATCAAGAGGACAATATAGGAGCAATATTCAATAATATATATATATATATATGCAATATCACATTTCAACACACAGCATACAATAACGACTGGACAAATATTGAAGCTCCCAGAGCAACCACAACAACAACAATGATAATGGAGTCTTACAGAAAACAAATCGACATTCAACTCCAAAACTTCAACTCTTGAAGCGATTACTGAACAACAAGACATGTACTTAGGTGCACATTCATTTACATTTATCGACCTTCATGGAGCAACACAAACGATTGCTGAACAGGGATGTATGGAACCGAAAACCTTCTGCAGCATAGATCACAATAGTCCGGAATCAGAGAAGGAAATAGAGCCAGATACAACTTTTTTAGAAATAACTGTTCTTATTACACGGATGAACACAAACTGTCAATTATTCATTTCAACAGTAGAAGCTTGTATGCAAACTACAACAACGTGAAGTGTTTTTTTGGAACAATTCAACAAACCCTTCAAAGTGATCGCTATCTCAGAAACATGAATAGATGCTAAAAAAGGAATAGATTTTGATCTGGAAGGATATGAACTAAAGTATATCAACAGAACTAACAAGAACGGAGAGGGAGTAGCTGTGTATGTGATGAAGAACTTGAACCATAAAGTGGTAAATAAAATGTCATTAGCTATTGATGACATCTTAGAATGTATAACCATTAAAATATGTCACGAAAAAAGCAAACGTTTAATCAACTGCTTATATAGAACACCTGAGTCAAACATTGTAATGACATCAGTCAAAAAATAACTATGTGGTGACTTCAACATTGACCTCTTGAATCATGACCAACAAAAGTCCATAAATGACTTCATAGACACAATGTATAGTCTGAGTTTAAGTCCCTAACCCCACAAATCACAAGGCCAAGCGGAATATCGGAACACAATGCCAAACTTATTGATAATATATTTACTAATGATTTTTATAATAATAGCACAAGTGGTCTGCTAATATCAGACATCAGTGATCATCTGTCAGTGTTCACAACCTATTACGGAAACTATAAGAAGAAGGACATTGAGGACAACAAGACAATTCAAAGAATATGCAAGGAGCATGAAAGCTTTCAAGAATGAGCTGAGAGATCAAAGTACGGGCAATGTATCCAGTGAAAATCAGAATCAGAAATACTTTAATAATCCCCGAAAATTTATATTTTCAGCACAATTCCATTCAAGAGCAGACAAACATTACAGGGAGACAGAACAGGATCGCTGACGGGTCTGCCAACTTCCGGCGGCCCTTACAAAAATGGTGAGAAACAGGTAAACGCTGGGAAACAACTTGAAGCAAAAGAAAAACAATCAACCATTGATGACAAAAGGACTGAAAAAAGCTTGCATAAGAAGAACACATTATCCATCCAGCCATCCATTTTCTACCGCGTGTCCCTTTTGGGGTTGCTGGAGCCTATCTCATTATATAAAACATTTATAACACAAGGTTCTACTGAGGCAGAAAATAAGTAACAAAAAAAACAACTCATAAAAACAAGCTAACTAGCATACTAAGAACATGAAGGAAATAATACTACAGTCAATTAATAGACCGGAACAAAAACATCTTGAGAGCACCAAAGGACATCCTAAATAGCATTGTTAAAAATGGTGATAAGAAGGATTATCCTAAATACTTCTGGCAGAAATGTAAAAAAATAATATATGAACAAAGTAGTTGAACGCTTCAATAACCATTTTGTAAATATTGGACAAAATCTGGAGGAAAATATTCCAGATCCCGAATCAGTTAAGGACTTGAATTACACTATAGGGTTGCTGGTTACTGGGGTTCAATCCCCACCTTCTACCATCCTAGTCACGTCCGTTGTGTCCTTGGGCAAGACACTTCACCCTTGCTCCTGATGGCTGCTGGTTAGCGCCTTGCGTGGCCGCTCCCGCCATCAGTGTGTGAATGTGTGTGTGAATGGGTGAATGTGGAAATACTGTCAAAGCGCTTTGAGTACCTTGAAGGTAGAAAAGCGCTATACAAGTATAACCCATTTATCATTTATTTATAGACATAAATCCCCACTCGATGTTACTCAAGGGTGTGACAAAGGAGGAAATAATCAATTTTGTGAAAAATGTAAATCAAAGACCTCAAATGATTGTAACGAAATTGATATGGAATCTATAAAAAAGGTTGTTGAAGAGATTTCAGAACCTTTAACATATCAGCAAACTATCATTTCAAACAGGCAAATTCCCAAATAAAAATAGCAAAAGTTGTACCAATTTACAAGACTGGAAACAAACACCAATGTACTAACAGACCTGTTTCTTTACTTCCACAATTTTCTAAAATTACTAAAAAATTGTTTAACAACAGATTGGACCAATTCATAAATAAAAATGGAACACTCACAGAGCCAGCATCTTAACATCAACAACACTAATCAAAATAATGGAAGAGAGTACTAATGCAATTGATAGTAAAAAAGTGTGCTGCAACAGTGTTAATGGATTTAACAAAAGCATTTGACAGAATCAATCTTAATCTCATAAAAAACAAATTAGAATGGTATGGCATCAGAGGGTTGGTCTTGAAAGGAGTATGAAGCTACTTAACCAACAGAAAGCAATACGTGAAGATAGGCGAACACACGTCTACAGAACTGAATATATCTTGTGGCATACCCTTGGGATCCATACTGGGACCAAAATTGTTCAATCTTTATATAAATGACATTTGTAAAGTTACAAAAGACTTAAAGTTAGAGTTATTTGCAAATGGCACAACTGCGTTTTGTTCAGGAGAGAACACACACAAGCTAATAGAAATAATAGAAAAATAAACTAATTAAAGAGATGGTTTGACATAGACTATTTTTGAATCTCAGTAAGACAAAAATAATGGTATTTGCTAAATGTAGAACAGTAAAATTTCAAACAGAAATACAAATACACTAAGTAGACATTGAAAGGGTGAACAAAAAAGTTTTGGGTGTAATAATGACAAAGCGAACTGGAAATCTCATGTACAAAATATACAACAGAGACTTGGATTGATGAACACCCCAGCCACTTTCCAAAGGTGTACAGAGGAGTTTTTGGAAAATGTGCTTTATTTAATGATACCATTGTTTACAAGCCCATCTTTTGACGATCATGTAAACCATGTCCGGCAGTATTTAACTTAATGAGAAAGCGCGGAATAAAACTAAAGCCTCGCAAATGTGACTTATTCAAACGAGAGATTTGCTTCTTAGGAAGAATTGTTTTAGCTGAAAGTGGCAAAATTGACCCGGCTGATACCATTACTTGTCAGAGCTCTGAAGGATAACGGGCCAAGTGACATTGCAGAGCTGCACACTATTATGGACTTGCTGAGCTCCTACCGGCAGTACTGTACATTTACAACTTCTCCCATACTGCAGGGCCGTTTTATAACTTGCTGAAAGACACAACTGAAGATGAAAATGTAACACGACAAACACTTGACAACTTCTGGGGAAAAATATAAGGTGTACCATCACACAAAACAATTGTGTGGACAGAGGCACATCAAGACATGTTAGAACACTTAACAGCCTGCCTGGTTCAACCACCTGTCCTTGGGTTCCCAGACTCCTCACAACTATTCATTCTCCACACAGATGCCTCAAATCAAGGTCTCTATGCTAGCCTTTATCAACGCCAAGATGGCAAAGAGCTTACGGGTCTCGAACACTGACTGCTGCTGAACAGAATTACCACCTCCATTGAAAAAAGTTTCTCGCTTTAAATTGGGTACTTAGAGAAAACTTCAAAAATTACCTGTACTATGCACCCACCCAGTGATTATAATCCACTTATTTTTTGTTTAAGATGAATGCAGCGTATCGATGGGTTGCATAGCCTGCAGACTTCCACTTTACTATCCGATACCGTTCAGGTAAAGAAAATGTCGATGCAGACAGCATATATGGTACTATATATTGAGGAAATGATGGAACTAGTGTTGTCCCGATACTAATATTTTGGTACTGGTACCGGTACCAAAATGTATTTCGATACTTTTCGGTACTTTGATACTTTTCTAAATAAAAGGAGACCACAAAAAATTGCTTTATTGGCTTTATTTTAACAAAAAAATCTTACGGTACATTAAACATATGTTTTTCATTGCAAGTTTGTCCTTAAATAAAATAGTGAACATACGAGACAACTTGTCTTTTAGTAGTAAGTAAGCAAACAAAGGCTCCTAATTTAGCTGCTAACGTATGCAGTAACATATTGTGTCATTTATCATTCTATTATTTTGTCAACATTATGAGGGACAATCTGTAAAAATTGATTATTAATCCACTTGTTTATTTGCTGTTAATATCTGCTTACTTTCTCTTTTAACATGTTTATATCTACACTTTTGTTAAAATGTATTAATCACTTATTCTTCTGTTGTTTGATACTCTACATTAGTTTTGGATGACACCACAAATTTGGGTATGAATCCGATACCAAGTCATTAAAAGGATCATACATTGGTCATATTCAAAGTCCTCATGTGTCCAGGGACATATTTCCTGAGTTTATAAACGTCATATAAATTTTTAAATTTTGTGATGCTAAAAAATATCGATGTAATCATAGCAGTATCGACTAGATACGCCCCTACTTGGTATTATTACAGTGGATATCAGAAGTAGATCCAAGCATGGCATTTGTTTACATTCAGGAACGGCGTCATTAGTGGTGACGCCGGTGAGCTACGGTGTGTAGTGAAGCATGTTTAGCTATTCCTCGTCCTGCAGGGATGATACTTGTAAGAAACTTACTTTATGTGTCGCCGCGGAGGTGAGGATTAGTGATTTAGAAGTAGCTAAAACACTGCCGACTGACGCTAGTCGCGAGCTAGCAAGCCATATCTTAAAGCACCTCTTCCTGAGGGCGTTTCAGTGTTATAGCTTCACCTTTATCTTTAGTTTTCAAGCCAAAATGCGTCTGTTCTCCCTTTTCTGTCTACACACTGTGTCTGCTTGTAAGTACTCTGTGATTGTGTGCTGTCGAACATGCTCGTCTGCTCATAAAGCAGCAATGGGGGGGTGGTGGTACTTTTTAGAGGCGGTATAGTACCGAATATGATTCATTGGTATCGCGGTACATTACTGAATGAATGAATGAATGAATGATCTTTATTTGTCATTGTGCATGTACAGGTACAGGTCCAACGAAATTTAGGTTGCTTCCCTAAGGTGCTTTGCATTTTAGAAAAAAAGAAGAAACCACACAATATGCAGAAACAACACAATATACACAATATGCAATATACAATATGAACTAAGAGGCAATGAAAAAAAACAAAAAAAAACTAATACCGGTATACCGTACAACCCTAGATGGAACAATGTACTGAGGAACTGACACCAGATTGGATTGCAGCGACTACCCAAGCTGTTGGGATTGAAGACTCCAGCTCATCATAGACCTGCTCAATGTTTATTCCCAATGTCACTTCCTGTCAATGAGAAAGGACGCAAAGAAAAAAGCTCCGCTTCTGCTACCGGAGTTTTTGTTAAGTCTGAAGATTTTGACCACTGATTTGACCACTGATTTGCGATCACAGCCACAGGAGAGTCACCTGGCATCTTCGATCTGATTTTGGTCAGTTGAGAGGCACTGATACGCTGAAATAAGGCGAGTGGAAGAGTCGTTAGCCTCAAGCCAAAGGCGCCTCCCGCAGTTCAAAGCGGTTGCCTAGCAACCAAAAGTTACGGCGAGTTTACAGCTGTTTTAAAGTGATCCCGACGTCGCAGAGTGATATAAGTTGACAGGCTGACACCTCAAATTGATCTCTGAACGGCGCAAAGTACGAAATTGTTGAAAAAACAAGTTAAAAGTGCCGCAAGTCGCTAAAGAGGTAACTGCCCTTAAGACATAAGAGGCGCTGACGTCAGTGACTGCCGCGATGCCAAAAGTTAAAGGATTGACTGGAAAGACTGACTTGAAGCTGGGCACAGGACATGATGGGATTCAAGAAGGGATACTACAAAAAATACTCCAGGAATTTAAAGAAGAAATGTTAGAAAAATTGGAAGAATTGATGGATGGATGGAAAGAGGATATGAAAGAAATGAAAGAAGAAATGAAAGAAATGAAAAAAGAGAACAACTCCAGAAATAAAGAAGCCACTGAAATGAGCAAACAAATGAAGATCCTTCAAGAAGACAACAACATGCTGAGGAACATCATAGATGAAATGGATCAGGATAAACGAATGAATGATATCATTGTGACAGGGCACCGAATTAAACCAAGATCCTATGCGAAAGCTGTGAATAATGAAGGTGAACCAGATGAAATGGATATGATCTCAGCAGAACAGCAAGTGGTCAACTTTCTGCAATCAAAAGAAATTGAAATTGACATTAATACCATCGAAACATGCATCCCACTGAACGGAGGAAACAACAACGCCACTCCAGTCGTGCTTGTGAAACTCGTAAACAGAAAATCTAAAATGGCATTGCTGAGACAGGGAAAGAAGCTGAAGGGAACAAATGTGTACATGAATGAGCATCTCACAAAACGCAATGCTGGAATCGCCAAGAAAGCACGCGACTTGAGAAGGCAGGGAAAAATCCAGGGAACTTGGAGCGCCAACTGTAAAATCTACATCAAGCTGAATGGAAGTCCAGAAGCAAGAGTAATTGTTGTCCATGACATCAAGGACCTGGACAATTTTTAAAGTTTACACAGCTACCACAACAACGATGATAATGGACTCTGACAGAAAACAAGCACCTAAATTCAGCAGCGGCACTACTATGTTCCAAGGGACGACTAAACAAGAGGACCTAGATTCAAGATTGCATCCACCTACACTTATAGAGATTATTGAAACAACATCAAAGTTTGTTGAACAAGAAAATATGGAACTAAAAAATTTCTGCAACAAAGATCACAAAAACCAGGATTTGGAAAATGATATAGATCCAGATACAAATGTTTTCTCCCACATCAGTAATAGTTGTTTTTATTATACAGATGATCAATATAATAGCAACATTGAATGTGATAACAAATTGTCAATTATTCATTTTAATAGTAGAAGCTTGTATGCAACTTACAATAACATTAAGAACTTTTTGGAACACATCAACGAACCCTTCAAAGTGATTGCTGTCACAGAAACATGGATTGATGATAAAAAAGGAATAGATTTTGATCTGGAGGGATATGAACTAAACTACATCAACAGAACCAACAAAAATGGAGGAGGAGTAGCTGTGTACGTGATGAAGAACCTGAACTACAAAGTGGTAAAAAACATGTCATTTGCCATTGATAATATCTTAGAATGTATAACCATTGAAATATGTCAGGAAAAAAGCAAAAACATATTCATCAGTTGTATATATAGATCACCTAAGTCAAGTATAGAAACATTTGAAGAATGGATCAAGGCAACTTACATGGACAATGGTCAAAGAATAATGTTCTTATGTGGTGACTTTAATATTGACTTATTGAACCCCAACAAGCAAAAGTCTATTGATGACTTCATTGATACAATGTACAGCATCAGTCTATATCCTAAAATCACAAGGCCAAGCAGAATCACAGCACACTGTGCCACGCTTATTGATAATATTTTTACCAATGATTTTGATAATAACACTACAAGTGGTCTACTTATAAGCGACGTTAGTGATCATCTGCCAGTTTTTACAATATATAATGGAAACTACAAGAAGAACATGGAAGACAAAAGGACATTTCGAAGACTATGCACAGAGAAGAGGATGACTGCCTTCAAAATTGAGCTACAAAAGCAAGATTGGGACAATGTGTATAATGAAAAAGAGGTTGATGAAGCATATGAACATTTCTTAAACAAGTTCATAATACTTTATGACAAACATTGTCCATGGATACAACTCAGTCACAAGCAGAGAAAGAATAATCAACCATGGATGACAAAAGGATTAAAAAATGCTTGTAAGAAGAAGAATACACTATATAGAGAATTTATAGAACAAAGAACCATAGAGGCAGAAATTAAGTACAAAAAGTATAAAAACAAGTTAACAGACATACTACGATCATGTAGAAAAGAATATTACAGTGAATTGTTGGACAGGAACAAAAATAATATGAGAGCAACATGGGGCATCCTCAATAGCATTATTAAAAATGGAACTAAGAGGGACTACCCTCAATACTTTTTAGATGAAAATAAAAAAAATGACAACATAAAGGAAGTAGTTGAAAGCTTCAATAATTATTTTGTAAATATTGGACCAAAATTGGAAGAAAGGATTCCAGACCCAGTTCCAAGTGAGGACTATAATGATACCATAGAGCGAAATCCCAACTCCATGTTTCTCAGTAATGTGACACAGGAGGAAATAGTTACAATCGTGAAAAAATGTAAATCTAAGACTTCAACTGATTGTAACGGAATTGATATGGAAACGATAAAAAAGGTTATTGAAGAGATCTCAGGACCATTAATGTATATTAGTAACCTATCATTTCAAACAGGTACATTTCCAAACAAAATGAAAATAGCTAAAGTTGCACCAATTTATAAGACTGGAGATAAACATCAATTTACAAATTATAGACCTGTTTCTCTACTTCCACAATTTTCTAAAATCATTGAAAAACTGTTCAATAACAGATTAGAAAGTTTCATAAATAAAAATAGAATACTCGAAGAGAACCAATATGGATACAGAGCTAATGTTTCAACTTCAATGGCTTTAATTGAAATTACAGAAGAAATTACCAATGCAATAGATAGTAAAAAATGTGCAGCAGCGGTTTTTATGGATCTAACTAAAGCATTTGACACAATTAATCACAATATTTTAATCAAAAAACTAGAACGATATGGCATCAGAGGGTTAGTCTTAAACTGGATAAGAAGTTATCTAACGAACAGGAAACAATACGTGATGCTAGGCGAACACACGTCTACAACGCTAAATATATCCTGTGGTGTACCTCAGGGATCAATACTAGGACCTAAATTATTCAATCTCTATATAAATGACATTTGTAAAGTTACAAAAGATTTAAAGTTAGTATTATTTGCGGATGATACAACAGCGTTTTGCTCAGGAGAGAACACACAGGAGATAATACAAATAATAACAGAAGAAATTAACAAATTAAAAAGATGGTTTGACAAAAACAGACTATCGTTGAATCTTAGTAAAACTAAAATAATGCTATTTGGTAACAGTAGAAGAGAAAGTCAAACACAAATACAAATAGACGGAATAGAAATTGAAAGAGTAAACGAAACCAAATTTCTAGGTATAATGATTGATGATAAATTGAACTGGAAATCTCACGTAAAAAATATACAACATAAAGTTGCAAGAAACACGTCAATAATGAATAAAGCAAAACATGTTCTAGACCAAAAATCCCTTCATATTCTCTACTGCTCACTAGTGTTACCATATCTGAGCTACTGTGTAGAAATATGGGGAAATAATTACAAAAGTACACTTCATTCATTAACGGTGTTACAAAAAAGATCAGTTAGAATAATACATAATGTTGGATATAGAGAACATACAAATCCTTTATTTATTGAATCAAAAATACTGAAATTCCACGACATAGTGAATTTGCAAACAGCTAAAATTATGCACAAAGCAAACTATAACCTGCTACCCAAGAATATACAACAATTCTTCTCAAAAAAAGAGGAGAAATATAATCTTAGAGAAAAACGTAATTTAAAACATTTGTTTGCACGTACAACACTTAAGACCTTCAGTATATCAGTATGTGGAATTAAATTATGGAATGGATTAAGCAAAGCAATCAAACAATGTACTAATATGATCCACTTCAAGAAACTCTTCAAACTTAAAGTGTTTACAAAGTACAATGAAGAAGAACCATGACAAACATTCTCAATTTATTTCATCCATCCATTCATTCATTCTTAAAGTAATCTTACTTATCTCATCATATGAAATATGACTTACTTCACCAATTATTATTATTAAATTCTTACTATTATTTATTTATTTATTTTTATTGTAATTACTTATGGAGTTTATTGTGAAAAAATTGTGAACAGGAAGTGAACAAAAAGTTTTGCAACTGTTATGTAAAGAAAAGGGGTAGGATTAAATAAGCTCTGCTTCTTCCTACTCCTTTTCGAACATGTTGAAAAGAAACTGGAAATTGTGATGTATCATGTTGTATGCTTGCATGTTCGAAATAAACTCAAACTCAAACTCAAACTCAATGCACAGCCATAAGTGAGGAGCATTACAAAACACTGTCGGCTGCAGAAATGGTAGAAGCGCAACAAAACGACATACACATTGGTCCAGTAATGCAATGCAAATTGAAAGACAGTAAGGCATCAGGGCCTGAACTTGGTGCTATTACTATGCAATGCAAGAGTTTGTTGCGTGAATGGGTTGGACTTCACATTGACGAAAAAGGAGTTCTTTGCAGAAAGACAGCAAACAAGACACAGCTTGGACTACCTGAGGTATGTAAGTCAAACTGTCCTGAAAGAGATGCATGACGAAATGGACCATCAATGCATTGATAGAGCAACATCATTAATTAGAGACAGATTTTTTTGACCGTACATGCAAAAATAAATTGAACATTACGTAGCCAGGACATGTACTTGTTTGAAACAGAAAGCACTATGCAACGAGCATTGTGACTACCCAGCCCTGGGAATTAGTTTTGATACCTTTTCTCCACTTAGACAAAGGCAAAGGTCGATATGAATACATATTGGTCATCGTAGATAATTTCACACGCTTTGTGCAGGCTTATGCCACCACCTCCACGTCTGCCAAAACAGCCACCTTGCTCCTGATGTGCTGTGGTTAGCACCTTGCATGGCAGCTTTCCGCTCATCGGTGTGTGAATGGGTGAATGTAATGTGTAATGTAAAGTGCATTGGGTATCGTTTCAGGCTAAGGAAAACTCTGTATTAATACAGATCATTTACCAAATTGGAAATACTCCCCAAAAAATTTAATCTATGCCTATAATTGCACAAAATGTGAAGTCACAGGTTACTCTCCACTGTATCTGCTTTTCAGGAGGCCACCACGGTTACTTGTACCACCAAAACATGACATTAATGGCTTCATTTTAACAGAAAATGTCATGCTAAAACTTATGATTAAACTTATGTTTCTTATTGAACTCAAATAACAATTTTAGAAGATAAAATTGAAATACATTAAACACACTGAGCTTTTCTTATTGCACTCAAACAGTTCACAATTGTACATATCACATTTCGCCTGCCATAACCTCTAATTTGGTTAGAATATTGAATTGAATTGAAGTATTTATTTCAAACCTGCACAATACAACAACACACGTTTTTTTTTACATTTTGGCAGAGACATTTATGCAAGGCTTGAAAAGGGTTTGGATGAAGCAGATGCTTATAATATCCCAACCCCTCTCACTCATTCCACATTTAACATAAACAATATAATACAAGAACAATACTATACAAACAAAAACAAGAAAAGCTCCTGTACACTAACAATACAATAGTACCGCTGTTACTATGAGACACGACGAGACAAAACACACACACACACACACACACACAAGCCCAAACACTCTCCGACCATACACCTCTCTCCCATCGCTCTGTGCTGAGGGCATCACTCTCTTTCCTCCTCGTACTTCTTCAGTACTTCTTTTTTTAAACAGTCTTTTAAATTGAATCATGTTAGAACAGGTTTTTAACTCGTCCGCTAATTTGTTCCACAGAGTGACTCCACGCACTGAAATGCACATTAATTTTAAAGAAATAAAATAGAAAGCTTTATTGACATTGTATTAAATGCTTCATGATTTATGGTTTCCAATTTTGATCTGATTCTGCCCTCCTTCCGACCTCCCTCCACCCACCCCAAAAGACGGTTCCAGACCGCGGGGAGCGCGTCTGGGATCCGCTCCTTGAGGGGGGGGCTAGGGCTGGGAATTGTTCAGGTGGGGTGGGTCAGCTTCGCCATGCCAAGCCACAGCCACCAGCACGACCCCCACCACCAGTCTTTCGTCACGCCAAGCCACAGCCTCCAGCACGACCCCCACCACCTGTCTTTCGACCTGCCAAGCCACAGGCTCCAGCTAGGCCACCTCCACCTGCTCCACGCCCAACTCCACGCCAAGCCCCACAACGCCAAGCACCACCAGTATCTGCTCCACGCCAAGCGCCACCAGTACCTGCTCCACGCCAAGCGCCACCAGTACCTGCTCCACGCCAAGCGCCACCAGTACCTGCTCCACGCCAAGCGCCACCAGTACCTGCTCCACGCCAAGCGCCACCAGTACCTGCTCCACGCCAAGCGCCGCCAGTACCTGCTCCACGCCAAGCGCCGCCAGTCGCAGCTTCACGACGCCAAGCGCCGCCAGTCGCAGCTTCACGACGCCAAGCGCCGCCAGTCGCAGCTTCACGACGCCAAGTGCCGCCAGTCGCAGCTTCACGACGCCAAGTGCCGCCAGTCGCAGCTTCACGACGCCAAGTGGCGCCAGTCGCAGCTTCACGACGCCCAGTGGCGCCAGTCGCAGCTTCACGACGCCCAGTGCCGCCAGTCGCAGCTTCACGACGCCAAGTGCCGGCAGTCGCAGCTTCACGACGCCAAGTGCCGCCAGTCGCAGCTTCACGACGCCAAGTGCCGCCAGTCGCAGCTTCACGACGCCCAGTGCCGCCAGTCGCAGCTTCACGACGCCCAGTGCCGCCAGTCGCAGCTTCACGACGCCCAGTGCCGCCAGTCGCAGCTCCACGACGCCCAGTGCCGCCAGTCGCAGCTCCACGACGCCCAGTGCCGCCAGTCGCAGCTCCACGACGCCCAGTGCCGCCAGTCGCAGCTCCACGACGCCCAGTGCCGCCAGTCGCAGCTCCACGACAAATCCAAGCACCCCCAAACCAAGACCAAGTCCAAGCACCGCCACACCAAGACCAAGTCCAAGACCAACTACGCCAAGACCAAGACCAACCACGCCAAGTCCAAGACCAAGACCAACCACGCCAAGTCCAAGACCAAGACCAACCATGCCAAGACCAAGACCAAGACCCCCGCCAAGACCAAGACCCCCGCCAAGACCAAGACCCCCGCCAAGACCAAGACCCACGCCAAGACCAAGACCCTCGCAAAGACCCGCCACGCCAAGCTTCGCCGCCTGATGCGCCACGCCAAGCTTCGCCGCCTGACGCACCACGCCAAGCTTCGCCGCCTGCCACGACAACGCGCCCACCTCCTTGTCGGCCAAGGATGAGGCCATTCCATGGGCGTCCGCCACGCCAGGTGCGCCGACCTCCTCGTCTGCCACGAATGTGGCCATTCCCAGGTCGCCCACCTCGTCAGGTTCAGCGGCGGTCTAACCGCCGCCGCCACCTGGCTCTGCCCCGGTGGATTCGGGGACACCTGGTCTGGCGACCCACCGCCATGTCCCCCTCCCCCCTCCCATGACTCTTGATCCTGTTTTTTGTTTTTGGACATCTGGGATCTGTCCGTAAGGGGGGGGTTCTGTCATGTCTGTGTTCATGTTTTTGTTTGGCCATGTGCTGTTTTGTTTTTTGGACACTTCCTTAGTTCCTGGTTTCACTTCCTTGTTTTGTTTGTCACCATAGCAACCATTAGTTTCACCTGGTTCACATTGTCATGTCACGCACCTGTTCACGGTTAGTCACGCACCTGTTTTCACTTATCATGTCACTATATAAGCTTTTCTGTTTCTGTTGTTCGTCCTGGCGACATCACACCTTCTCCACACAAATTTATGCTCTGCACCTGTTTACCATAGTTCTTGTTTCATCTCATGCCAAGTAAGTTTTGTTTATTGTTCATAGTTTTGTGCCCACGTGCATGTCTTTTGTTTCATAGTCTAGTTTTCTACTTCCGCATTTGTGCGCGCCTTTTGTTTGTACCTTTTTGTTTGAGTTAAAAGATTAAACATGTCCTCACCTGCACGCCACGTATGGTCCAATTCATTTGCACCACGGGAGAGCAAACCACGCCACAGACCAAGTCCTGACAATTTGGAAGCAATTTGTGTTGTGTGGCCTCACTGGCCTGGGATCAGTCAAACCCCCGCCCCCTCCCCCTCGCCTCCTCTGACACACACAACCTGTATTACTGTCAGCAGCAAGTTGAGGTGTCAGTAGACGTTTTCATACATAGGGCCAATTTGCCCGTCATTTTGGCAGCTCGGTCATAGTTTTCATACAGAGGGCGGTAAATTAGGGGTCTGTTTTGGTTCGGCGATTTTCCGTCTGAGAGAGTACACTTATTTCCGCCTCAAATTTGATATAAAACCGAGGCGGCAATGTGCCGGCCCGTGGCTGAAATGGGCAAAGGTGTTATTGGCCTCCTTTTGGAAAAGGAGGAATATTACACCTCTAATTTTAGAAAGACAGGCCAGCAAATTGCCCTTACCTAGGAGCAAATATGCCGCTTTCTCTATATAAAAAGGGCCACCAATAGAAAAGTGCGGTGGGAGTCTTGAAAACTTGCGAGTTTTGTTTTTTATTTTTATTTTTTATTGCGCCCTGGGCGCATACTTGCCAACCCTCCCGATTTTCCCGGGAGACTCCCCAATTTCAGTGCCCGTCCCGAAAATCTCCCAGGGCAACCATTCTCCCGAATTTCTCCCGATTTCCACCCGGAAAACAATATTGGGGGCGTGCCTTAAGGGGGCATGCTTTAAAGGCACTGCCTAGCGTCCTCTCTCGCCTGAAAAGGAGACTATTATATATGTCTCCGTTATCCATAGGTTTATCTATAACTCATAAAGTAGGCAGGCACGGAGCTATTTCTCAGCGTGTGTTTATTCCAGCCGGCACGTTAATACACTGACACACAACATCTGGATTCCCATCATGCATTGCTTCAAAACTACGGCAAGTAGTAATGTCCAAAAACATAACAGAGACAAAGCAGAAGAACGAAGAAGAGACATGGCGACGACGAGTAAGAAGAAGTACGCTTGCAAGTTCCAAAATGATTGGAAAAAATAATTTCAGTTCATCCAGGACAGCTCGAAGGGGAAGGGGTATGCTGCCTGCAAATTTTGTAGATCAGACTTCTCCATTGAACACGGTGGCCGAACGAATATACTCATTCATGAACGGATTATTTATATATATATATATATATATATATATATATATATATAAGAAATACTTGAAAATATATACACCCCCCCCCCCCCACCTCAACACCCCCCATCTCCCGAATTCGGAGGTCTCAAGGTTGGCAAGTTTGCTTGGGCGGTCGCCCACATTTTCCATAAGAAAAACAGGCCCTGGTTTAAAATGCATTGATATTCACTTTTATATGTTTTTATTGTGTATTTAGAGGAAATTACTTGTCACAATGTGTCTAATGTCTGCAATTGTTTTTCTAAAAGTGATGTCGATCCTAAAAAGACTGAAATTGTGTACCGTATTTTCCGGACTATAAGGCACACTTAAAATATATATTTTTTCTCAAAACTCCACAGTGCGCCTTAAAACCTGGTGCGCCTAATGTAAGGAATAAGTTTGATTGAGCTTACCCACCTCGAAGCTATTTTTTTGGTACCTGGTGTAATGATAAATGCGACCAGTAGATGGCAGTCAAACATAAGAGATCATTCTAGGCTGCACTATGATGGCAATATGTCTCAAGTAAACACCAACATTTTAAATGTTCCATTGAAAATAAAACATTACACACGGCGCTCAAAAATCTATCAAAATGTTTAAGTACAACTTTGGTAAGCCGTGAAGCCGCACCGTTTGATGTGCGTCAACATACGAGTATTATTATGGTGTGTGTATAAGGTAAGACATATCTGGCATTTTGTTTCGCAATATTATGCAAAAGCAACTTTTCTTACATTCTGGTACCTGCTGATCTGTATTTGGGATCTGCATAAATCCTAAAAAAATGCGCGCGTCCGTGCCGACACCGTTGTTGATAAGCTTCTTGTTTTTCTCTATCTTCTTGTTATGGGACAGTCATCCTCCGCTGTTGCCATTTCTAATATAAAGTAGTGTAAAGTTCTTATATCAGTCAGTAAACTCGCCATGAAAATGCTAAAACATACCGGTGTAGTGAGTTTACATTCTTCACTCAAGGGACTTTAGTTATTAGCGTTCCGGTCGGACGGTTTATCACGGGACACATTTCCGGCGGATGAGGAGATGCTGCTCCGTTATTGATTTAAGTAAAGTCTGAATGTCATTAAAATATATAGCTCCATCTTTTGACACTTCTTCCACCCCCGTCCTTGTTCATCAGTCAACTCATTGGTGTTAAAGGCCTACTGAAACCCACTACTACCGACCACGCAGTCTGATAGTTTATATATCAATGATGAAATCTTAACATTGCAACACATGCCAATACGGCCGGGTTAACTTATAAAGTGCACTTTTAAATTTCCCGCTAAACTTCCGGTTGAAAACGTCTATGTATGATGACGTATGCGCGTGACATCAATCATTGAAACGGAAGTATTGGTACACCATTGAATCTAATACAAAAAGCTTGGTTTTCATCTCAAAATTCCACAGTATTCTGGACATCTGTGTTGGTGAATCTTTTGCAATTTGTTTAATGAACAATGAAGACTGCAAAGAAGAAAGCTGCAGGTGGGATCGGTGTATTAGCGGCTGGCTGCAGAAACACAACCAGGAGGACTTTGACTTGGATATCAGACGCGCTATCTGACGCTAGCCGCCAACCGCACGGATGATCGGGTGAAGTCCTTCGTCGCGCCGTCGATCGCTGGAACGCAGGTGAGCACGGGTGTTGATGAGCAGATGAGGGCTGGCTGGGGTAGGTGGATAGCTAGTGTTTTTAGCATAGCTCTGTGAGGTCCCGTTGATAAGTTAGCCTCAATGGCGTCGTTAGCAACAGCATTGTTAAGCTTCGACAGGCTGGAAAGCATTAACCGTGTATTTACAGGTCCATGGTTTAATAGTATTGTTGATTTTCTGTCTATCCTTCCAGTCAGGGGTTTATTTCTTTTGTTTCTATCTGCAGTTAAGCCTGATGCTATCACGTTAGCTCCGTAGCTAAAGTGCTTCGCCCATGTATTGTCGTGGAGATAAAAGTCACTGTGAATGTCCATTTCGCGTTCTCGACTCTCATTTTCAAGAGCATATAGTATCCGAGGTGGTTTAAAATACAAATCTGTGATCCACAATAGAAAAAGGAGAAAGTGTGGAATCCAATGAGCCAACTTGTACCTAAGTTACGGTCGGAGCGAAAAAAGATGTGTCCTGCACTGCACTCTAGTCCTTCACTCTCACGTTCCTCATCCACGAATTTTTCATCCTGGCTCAAATTAATGGGGTAATCATCGCTTTCTCGGTCCGAATCGCTCTCGCTGCTGGTGTAAACAATGGGGAAATGTGAGGAGCCTTTCAACCTGTGACGTCGCGCTACTTCCGGTACAAGCAAGGCTTTTTTTATCAGCAACCAAAAGTTGCGAACTTTATCGTCGATGTTCTCTACTAAATCATTTCAGCAAAAATATGGCAATATCGCGAAATGATCAAGTATGACACATAGAATGGATCTGCTATCCCCGTTTAAATAAAAATATTCATTTCAGTAGGCCTTTAAGATGCATTGAAAAAACTTACTTCCAGCTGTTTCTATTGACTGAAAGACTCAGTGTAACATTATGACACTGTGTTAAAACATACAGAATATTTTTGAGTGGAAACAATTTAAAACTTTGGAAATATTATTAGCTTTAAACATATACCAATCATACAAAACAAAATTGTATCTTTTTAAATGCATGACGTGGCTTAAAAAAACTTTATTCATTTAATCAGTGACATGTCTATACCACCCTACTACTACCCTGATAGCAAAAAGTAAACGCTCCGGATCTGCAGCAAAAGTATAAAAAAAGGTCTGCGCCGGAGGCACAAAACGGCACCGCATTGGCGTGTGCTTGCACACCGCCTCGGAAGCATACCAACTGCGCCGCACAAAGCCTGAACTGACTCGCGGCGAAGGTGTTGCGGTTCCGTACTAAAATGTACAGATTCAATTGCGGCTCTGTCGCGGCCGTGTTTATTATTTAACTAGCTGCTTTATATGCTTCATGTTTGTTACTGATCTACTCAGAGTTAGCTTAGCATGGTAACGGGAAATGTCAAAATAACAAAAACAACACATTTTTGCAATTTTAAGCCATTACATGAAAAATGACGACTAAACTGTATTTATAACAATGTCATGATCCGTTGCCCCAGTCATGTTATGTTTAGTTTGGTATTTCCTTCGTTCGGGTGTCTACAACCTGCGGCTCTCTAGCGCCGCCCTAGTGGCTCCCTGGAGTTTTTTCAAAAATGTATGAAAATAGAAAAAGATGGGGGGGAAATATATTTTTGTTTTAATATGGTTTCTGTAGGAGGACAAAATGACACAAACCTAATTGTTAGAAATCCCACTGTTTGTATTAAACATGATTCTCTGATGAGAGTATTTGGCGAACGCCGTTTTGTCCTACTAATTTTGGCGGTCCTTGAACTCACCATAGTTTGTTTACATGTATAACTTTCTTCAACGATGCCAGAGAAAGACATATTTTATGCCACTCATTCTTTGTCTCATTTTGTCCACCAATCTTTTTATGCTGTGCGTGAATGCACAAAGGTGAGCTTTGTTGATGTTATTGACTTGTGTGGAGTGCTTATCAAGCCTATTTGGTCAGTGCGTGATTGCAAGATAATCGATGCTTTAAGGCTAGCTTTATGTACATATTGCATCATTATGCCTCACTTGTAGGTATATTTGAGCTCATTTAATTTCCTATGTCCTTTGTGTATCTGGCATTCTCCCCCACCTTCGGAGCCAACTCACCACTCGGTGATGATCGGTAGAAAGCTCTGCTCCGGAAATTGTGAAGTCGCATGGTATCGGAACTCTCTGCAGGTCGAATCAGACATTTCCGATCTGTGAATTACATTGTTATTAGAATCGAATACCGATACTGGACTGGATCGGCTTCATCACTGTAAAGCAGAACTTCCTATGTTTTAGAGATGATTGGGTTCTGCGCCAGTCCTGTAGGTGGCAGTAAATGTGGCACAAAGTGGCTTCAAAGTCAAAATTGTAAGATCCAAAATTTCCTGTGGACTGTCATACAAATAAATATAAACAGTATCTGCTTTACACAGTACAATGTCATCTCTGTGTTTGTACAGAGCCTGAACAGATGAAGATAGAATAACAGCTGGGAACAAATGGAGAGGGTGTGGACAGACAGTGATGGAGTATGAGAGTGACAAACAAACCTGGCGCAGCACTTTCGCTGACTGAGTACAACAGCGAGCGTATCGCTGACTTTAAAATCACTCCCTCCTCTCTACATTTACAATTTACAAAATTATCGCTCACTAGAGAGGTTGTTTTGCTTAACAGGTTGAGGATACAGATATCAATAACTGTAGTGCAGTTTCTTCCAGATAGATGTGGTAGTATCCATAGGCGCCGAACTACATTTCTGCCAGTAGGTGCTCAGTGTGTGTGTTTAAAAAAAAAGAAATTAATGTTCAGCAAAGTTAATATCCCATATGATTTGTGGCTTCATTATTTTGTAAAATAGACTAAACTCGCCACAAAATTAACTACAACAAGATTGATTTAAAAATATATATTTTAAAGATTGAAAGTTGCCATCAATCCCACGTGGGTGCTCAGCATTGTCCGTGGGTGCTCGGACCCCGAAGCACCCACAGGATCGGCACCTATGGTAGTATCAATCTCACTGGTGTTGATCAGGGCCGGCCCGTGGCATAGGCCGTATAGGCAAATGCTAAGGGCGCTGTCCATCAGGGGGCGCCACGCCAGTGCCACAAATGTTGGAGGAAAAAAAAAAAAGTTGGTACTATTATTTTTAAATACATAAAATAATCCCACGTTAATTAAAATGCAAAGTAAAGCCTATTTAATAGAAATATTAAATAGGCACGGTGCGCCCCCTCCCTTCCCGTATCATGACTCTTTTTGGACGTCACCACATAAAAAAAATCAACAGAAGATGTCAAAACGGCCAAAACTGTCAGGTGCCCAGGGGAGAAAAGAAGGGGAGAAACGAGAAAAAGACAGAGGTAGCAGGTAGGTAACGTTAGCCTACATGAAATTATTTGTCTGTTACAGAATGTGATAGTAACCTGTCTTTTTAGCATTAAGCTAATGTTACATGATTCGGCAATTGCTAATCAATAAATAGCTAGTTCTGTTTTAACGTCGGGTTAATATTGTGGAGGGGGCTAAATTGTTATGAAAAATAATAATGTAACGTTAGGTAATTACAGTACTCCCTGGTGTACAGTAATTTGTAAGTCATTCTAGTTAATGCAGTATTAAAAAGCACAAATAGAGAACTCTGTAGGATCCCCTTTTTTTGTAATATAGTTGTTAAAGTCATACTGGTTTGATATCTTGTTTTGTGCAGTGCCTTATTTATATTGTATTTTTAATTTATTTTATGCAACTTGTTGACACGTTTTATTTTGTGTTTATGTATGTAAAAAATATTGTATTTCATATATTCATATATTCATTTTTTATTTTTTGTATTCATTTATTTATCCATATTTTTTTTTAATCTTGTTAACTATTCTGATTGTTAATTTGCTTTCTTTAAGTAAAAATAAAAGGTCAAAGACAAAGCTATTTGGTTTCTTGTGAGTATATACACTTCACTGCCGATGTGGGGGGGGGGCGCCACCTAAAATCTTGCCTAGGGCGCCAGATTGGTTAGGGCCGGGCCTGGTGTTGATCATCCATTTGTCCAAAGCTTATTTGTGACCATCCCCACCTCAAAATGCATTATAACAGCAGGTTGTGGCATACTTGTCCACACTAAATCATATTTTGTAGGTCTGACATGACTCCTACAGCCTCAAATATACAAAAAACATACTAATGGTTAAATAATAGATACAGAGAGTATTCTAATTGATTGTGTATCCTTGATTGGGCCTGAGCACACTAATCTATGATAGATAACCTCTGCTCATTACAAAACACTAAGGGGTATTAGATGACTCATTGTGTGATGATTGGTAGAGGCCAGAGCCTTGGTTAATTACAGCCGAGGAGTCTAATAGGATTGGGGTTGCACACTTCTGCTTCCAAGTACCATATCACACCTTTAAGTAGGCCTACTCAGTCAAACAGGGTGACCTCAAAACTTCCAATGCGTTTCCAGCTTGGTTGTGATCAAATCCTTTGCATATTTCCCAAAAATGAAGCTAATCTGAGTTTTTAACATGCATGTGTTTTGTGCCTAAGTACTAGGGGTGTGGGAAAAAATTGATTCAAATTGGAACCGCGAGTCTCACATTGTGCGATTCAGAATGGATTCTCATTTTTAAAAAATAGATTTTTTTTTTTTTTTTTTTTTTTTTGATTTTTTTTAATTAATCAATCCAACAAAACAATACGCAGCAATACCATAACAATGCAATCCAATTCCAAAACCAAACCAGACCCAGCAACACTCAGAACTGCAATAAACAGAGCAATTGAGAGGAGACACAAACACGACTCAGAACAAACCAAAAGTAGTGAAACAAAAATGAATATTATCAACAACAGTATCAATATTAGTTACAATTTCAACATAGCAATGATTAAAAATCCCTCATTGACATGATCATTAGACATTTATAAAAATAAAAATAAATGAACAATAGTGTCACAGTGACTTACACTTGCATCGCATCTCATAAGCTTGACAACACACTGTGTCCAATATTTTCACAAAAATAAAATAAGTCATATTTTTGGTTCATTTAATAGTTAAAACACATTTACATTACTGCAATCAGTTGATAAAACATTGTCCTTTACAATTATAAAAGCTTTTTACAAAAATCTACTACTCTGCTTGCATGTCAGCAGACTGGGGTAGATCCTGCTGAAATCCTATGTATTGAATGAATAGAGAATTGTTTTGAATTGAGAATCGCATTGAATCGAAAAAAATCGATTTAGAATCGAATCGTGACCCCAACAATCGATATTGAATCGAATCGTGGGACACCCAAAGATTCGCAGCCCTACTATGTACTGAAAACATAAACTTTGTTTCTACATAACTAACCTTATTTAGCAAAAATGAATGCCTATCAGTAATACATTTTGCGCAGCTAAATAATTAAACAAAGATAACTGAGACGTGTTGGTTTAAGAATACAGGCAAAAGAAACCCAGGCTAAAACAATAACAATAACACAGCTGCTTCATCTCTTTAGGGAGAGAGAAGTGTAGAAAACAACCATTTGTTATATGAGAGAAGCCTCTAAAGAAATAATTATTTCATGTTATTCTTTATTTAACTCGACTATGTCTATAAAGACCATCTTATGCCTTGTATCTGCTTTGGCGCGTCCTTGGTGTCTCATTGAGACGTGAAAGTATCACAACGCCACGCTGCTGTTTTTCTTTTTGAAAAATGCATTTCAAGCGCCTCTGAACTCTCCATAGCCTTCAATGCAATTGAGCGGGGAAACGTGTGAAAGGCGTGAATTTCATCCCGACTTTACCTCAGCCTCTTTAAGAATAAAGACCATATATTTTATTTAACATATTCAGAATAGTTATTTTAGCCAGAGGGCAAGATTGGGATTTTCTGTAAAATTGTAAACCACCTGTTATATCAAAACTTAACAGAATTACCCAACACATTTTGGAAGACATAAGTAAAGATCTAAGTAATGTTCATTACACTGGGATTACCAATTATTGTATACTTGAATCGATCGTAACTGGACTGATCTGTTTATTTTAGAAGACAAAGTGAATATATATGTTCCCTAATATAATTGCTCTATATATATAAATATTAGGGTTGTCAACGTTAACGCAAGTGATTAATTAAAAAAGTACCGTATTTTCCGGACCATAGGGCGCACCGGATTATAAGGCGCACTGCCGATGAATGGTCTATTTTTGATATTTTTTCATAAATAAGGCGCACCGGATTATAGGGCGCATTAAAGGAGTCTGTTTTTTTTTTTTTTCTTAATTGAAATCACTTCCCCGTGGTCTACATAACATGTAATGGTGGTCAAAATGTTGCATAGATTATGTTTTACAGATCATTTTCAAGCCGCTTTCTGACAGTCGCTTCCTAATGCGCCGTTTTGTGGGCAGTCTTATTTACGTGGCTCACCTTCGACAGCGTCTTCTCCCCGTCATCTTTGTTGTAGCGGTGTAGCGTGCAAGGACGGGAGTGGAAGAAGTGTCAAAAGATGGAGCTAACGGTTTTAATGACATTCAGACTTTACTTAAAACAATAACGGAGGAGCATCTCCTTATCCAGAAACAACCACGCCGGAAATGTGTCCCGTGAAAAACCGTCCGACCGGATCTCTCTAATAACTAAAGTTCCTTGGGTGAATAATGTTAACTCACTACACCGGTATGTTTTAGCGCTTTCATGGTGAGTTTACTGACAGATATACAGTAAGAAACGGCTTTATACTACTTTATACGAATGGAAACAGCGGAGGATGAATGTCCCATAACAAGAAGACAAAGAAAAAGAAGAATATTATCGACTACGGTATCGGCACGTACTACAAAGGCGGATTTATGCAAATTCCAAATACAGATCAGCAGGTACCAGAAGGTAAGAAAAGTTGCTTTTACATAATATTGCGAAACAAAACACCAGATAATACGTATGACCTTATACACACACGATAATAATACTCGTATGTTGAAGCACATCAAACTTCACGGCTTCACGGCTTACCAAAGTCGTACTTAAACATTTTGATAGATTTTTCAGCGCTGTGTGTAATGTTCTATATTTTCAATGGAACATATAAAATGTTGGTGTTGTTTACATAAGTATTATTGCCATCATAGTACAGTCTACACATATCTATTATGTTTGACTGCCATCTACTGGTCACAATTACATTTACACCACGTACCAAATAAAATGTCTTCGAAGTCTGTAAGCTAAACCAAAATTATTCCGTACATTAGGTGGGTTATAAGGCCCACTATTGAGTTTTGAGGGGAAAAAAAGGTATTTTAAGTGCACCTTATAGTCCGGAAAATACGGTATATCACATTATCATAAAATAACTAACACTAATCACATTATTTGTTATGACCGCTTGTGAACCCGGAAGTCGGTGCCTATTATTACACGGTGCAAAGATGAGTAATGAGAGGCGGCCAATTTTACTTCAAAACACACTCTGATGGAACTTTAGATAAAACTGATGTAATTTGTTGGCATTGCAGCTAGGCCTGGGCGATATATCGATATACTCAATATATTGCGGGTTTGTCTCTGTGCGATATAGAAAATTACTATATTGTGATATTCGAGTACCGTATTTTTCGGATTATAAGTTGCAGTTTTTTTCATAGTTTGGCCGTAGGTGCGACATATACTCCGGAGCGACTTATGTGTGAAATTATTAACACATTACCGTAAAATATCAAATAATATTATTAATCTCATTCGCGTAAGAGACGAAGCAAATGGCAGCAATCGTCACACACACGTCAACCAATAAGAATTTGGCGGGGGAGGGTCATGGCAGAAGTGCATTGTGGGATGCTAACTGCTATATGCTATATGCTACTGCCGTAGCTATTAAAATGGATCACATCAACATTGGCGGTAACTTATAAAAACTGAGAAGGGCTGAACTAAAATGGCACCGAAAAGGAAATCATATACTGCAGATTACAAGCCGGACGTAGTGAAATATGCAGCAGAGAACGGCGATCGAGCAGCAGAAAGAAAGGAAACGGCGCACACCAGAGGCGACACCGGGGAGGAAGATTTCATCGGATATAGCGATCGGGAGTGACAGATTGTTTGGTAAACGTATAGCCTGTTCTATATGTTATAGTTATTTGAATGACTCTTGCCATGATGTGTTGCATTAACATACCAGGCACGTTCTCAGTTGGTTATTTATGCGTCTATATAACGTACACTTATTCAGCCTGTTGTTCACTATTCTTTATTTATTTTAAATTGCCTTTCAAATGTATATTCTTGGTGATGGATTTTATCAAATAAATTTCCCCCAAAAATGCAACTTATACTCCAGTGCGACGTATATATGTTTTTTTCGTTCTTTATTGTGCATTTTCGGCCGGTGCGACGTATACTCCGGAGCGACTTATAGTCCGAAAAATACGGTATACGTTCTCAGGCAGTTACTTTTAGCTGCGGGGCATTAAACTGCATGCGTTTCTCACTCTTTCCTGTCTCTCCTTCTCACAGAGACTTAAAACAAGCGCACCTTCTTACAAACGTCACATACTGTCACGTGAGCAACGTCACACGCTCCACGGAGCAGACAGGTAGCGACATGGTAACGTTAGCTGTGATGCTAACAGCTAACGGTGTGGTTTGAATGGTAATACGAGAGAAAGAAGGTGCAAATCTGGTAACAAATGGAGGAATAATTAATTCCCAAGAAAAAACAGCATGGGGTCCATCGTCTGGCGGTGGTTTGGCTTCAAGCGGGAATATGTCTTTACATGTCAACATCTCCGTTCGTTGCCACACCAACCAAATGCCGAAGCAACTATTTCCACATCAACACCGTAGGACATATACTATTTGATATGCAGCTCATTTTTATGTGACACGTATTGAAATATCTCGTGTGACATCATGTTTTAAAGTATTGTAGTGGGGTTATGTACAAAAAGTGCACTTTAATTTAGTGTAGTTTTGATAAGTCATCTTAGTGACATCATGCACACAAGTGTAATAACTTGTTTTAAAATGTCTCTGACAATCTTGCAATTTCTGTTTTGGAAATGACATGAATGTTTGTGCCACTGCTTAATAACTGTTTAATAAATACAGTTTTGCTAAATTGACTTAGTTGTGATTTCCCTCTCTGCATGAAAGTTTAAAATGAGCATATATTAATGCAGTTGGAACAAGAATGTTTTAATGTAGACACATAGAAACATCATACTGGTGATTATATGTATCAAGTGTTCATTCAAGGCTAAGGCAAAATATCGAGATATATATCGTGTATCGCGATATGGCCTAAACATATTGAGATATTAAAAAAAGGCCATATCGCCCAGTCCTAATTGCAGCGACTGACTTTCTCATCATCGGCGCACAACAGGTTTGCAATAGCATCTTAAAGCAAAGCACATAAGTGAGGATGGCGCTAGTATGAATGCTACATCGACACCAACTTTCCAAGCAATAAAACAACAACTTCAACGCTGGTGGAATTTACCTGCGTCAATGTTATCAACAAAAGTAGCGCATGTAAGTTGAACATAGCCTTCGCTAAATAGACAGTCAGCCCATGTAAGCTACTTAACATCGGTGAAGACAAAGTGCTGCAAGAAGATGTCAATCATATCACCACAGCTGATAGCTTTGTACCAAAAAGAGAGATCAATAGTGTCATCTAGGGCAGGGGTCCCCAACCACCGGTCCGCGGCCCGGTACCGGTCCGCGGACCGATTGGTACCAGGCCGCACAAGAAATTAAAAAAAAAAAAAACTTTTTTTTTTAATTTTTTTTTTATGAAATCAACATAAAAAACGCAATATATACATTATATATCAATATAGATCAATACAGTCTGCAGGGATACAGTCCGTAAGCACACATGATTGTATTTATTTATGTAAAAAATAAAACAATAAAAATGTTGTCCCACCGGTCCGTGGGACAAATTTTCAAGCGTTGACCGGTCCGCAGCTACAAAAAGGTTGGGGACCACTGATCTAGGGTTGCCAATCATCCCTTGAAAAACGGAATCATCCCGTATTTAGAAACAAAAATACAAAACCCTAAAAAACCAGTGAAGGTCCGTAATATCATCAAAAGGTTCAGAGAATCTGGAGAAATCACTGCACGTAAGCAGCAAGGCTGAACACCAACATTGAATATATATATATATATATATATATATATATATATATATATATATATATATATATATATATATATATATATATATATATATATATATATATATATATATATATATATATATATATACATACATATATATTTATATTAGAGATTATCGGCCGATAAATACTTTAAAATGTAATATAGGAAATTATCGGTATCGGTTTCAATAAGTAAAATTAATGACTTTTTAAAACGCCGCTGTACGGAGCGGTACATATCCGGTAAAACACGGACGTACGGAGCAGTACAGAGCAGTTAAGTCTCCCAGTCAGTAGCCCCTCCCCTCTCCCACACACAACACAGGAGTTGACGACTGCAGCATGAGAGGTTTACTGGCGACGCCTGATGACCTCATCAAACCGCCACGTGCGGAGTATAACAACAACAAGAGTGTGTTGTTGCCGGTGCTGTAGTCATGGCTAACAAGCGAGCTCGCTCGGTGACTGACTAACGACACCATGTCCATGGTTTGGGATTATTTTAAAGTGTGTCTGACGGATACTGGCAATTTGCAATGACTGCAAAAAGTTGCTTATGCGAGGAGGAACCAAGACGTCTTCCTTTAACACGAGCAATTTGATCTCCCACCTCTTCAAGAATCATAAGGAGATACACGATGAATACAAGCGGAAGATGGATGAAAAGCAAACACTGAAAAAAAGTAGTACCACACAGTTGTCGCTTAAAGACTCCGCCCAAAGGGACAAGCGGTAGAAAATGTGCAAGCACTCACCATTAGCTTAGCTTGCAACACATTTGTGTTACTCATACAAATACATTAGAGCAGGGCAAATTAAACCTAGTTTATAACTTCTTGTTATACAGTATGCCAGGTAGTTTTGCACTAAAGGAGGACTATGTTATTGTTTACTTTATTACTCTAGTATACTCTGGACTGAAGCTGTGTGCCTTCATTGTTTTTGTAGCTGTTGTTTTGAGGCATGTTTAAAAAAAATAAAAAAAATAATGCACTTTGTGAAAGTCAAAGTATAGTATTTCCCATAGTTGTAGTGGCTATCTGGATTATGGGAGAGCATGTCCCAAATTCCAAGATGTTTTGAGGCATGTTAAAAAAAATAATGCACTTTGTGACTTCAATAATAAATATGGCAGTGCCATGTTGGCACTTTTTTCCATAACTGGAGTTGAAGTTGTTCTCTTATTTTGGAAAACCTTGTTTTTGATTGATTGATTGAAACTTTTATTAGTAGATTGCACAGTACAGTACATATTCCGTACAATTGACCACTAAATGGTTAAAGTTAAGTTAAAGTACCAATGATTGTCACACAAACACACGAGGTGTGGCGAAACTATTCTCTGCATTTGACCCATCACCCTTGATCACCCCCTGGGAGGTGAGGGGAGCAGTGAGCAGCAGCGGTGGTAACACCCGAATACGTTTTTCAACTTGTTTAAGTCGGGGTCCACGTTAATCAATTCATGGTAAAGTTACATTGTTTATATCGGAATATCGGCAAAAAAAGCCATTATCGGGCCTTTGCGAGCATTAGGAATTACTATAGGAGAAAAAGGGGTATGATTAAATAAGATATGCTTTTATATTTAAAGATATTCAACACTCATATATATATATATTATATATATATATGTATATATATCCATCCATCCATCCATCCATTTTCTACCGCTTATTCCCTTCGGGGTCGCGGGGGGCGCTGGAGCCTATCTCAGCTACAATCGGGCGGAAGGCGGGGTACACCCTGGACAAGTCGCCACCTCATCGCAGGGCCAACACAGATAGACAGACAACATTCACACTCACATTCACACACTAGGGCCAATTTAGTGTTGCCAATCAACCTATCCCCAGGTGCATGTCTTTGGAGGTGGGAGGAAGCCGGAGTACCCGGAGGGAACCCACGCAGTCACGGGGAGAACATGCAAACTCCACACAGAAAGATCCCGAGGCCGGGATTGAATTCACGACTACTCAGGACCTTCGTATTGTGAGGCAGATATATATATATATATATATATATATATATATATATATATATATATATATATATATATATATATATATATATATATATATATATATATATATATATATATATATATATATATATATATATATATATATATATATATATATTTATATTTATATACAGGTATATATCAGGGTTTCCCGCAGCGTTTTGTTGTTAAGGCGGCGGCCTTAACAACAAAGAGCCACCGTCTAAACTGACGTCTTAACAAGATCTCCAACCACATGTGCGCATTTAAAAAACTATTACTGTCCCCAAGCAAACGCATACACTGAGTGTCATACGCATGCCAAAATACTGGGAGCGCTGTAGCCTAGGACTTAAGACCATTTTAGCCAATCAGAAACATCCAAAACGTCATTTCCGGAGGCAACATATGGGCGCGTCACGGCAATAAATCATTATATGTGGACTGACAGAGAAGTAGAGCTACTTTTAAGCATCGTTTTGGAGTTTAGAGTTAACAAAACTCAAAGTCTTGACTGGGAAACTTGCCAGTCCAAGTCTGGTGACATTCTTACCCTTATTTTGGAACGTTCTGGACTTGAAGGGACATCTGAGGAATTTCCTCATTGGAAACAGGACATCACAAAAACAACTATCGACACTAAACTGAAAGCGATTCGTGGAAAGTACAGACAAGCAGTGGACGAAGGTGGAATAAGTGGTTAAGGTAGAGTTGTTTTGTTGTACTTCGAACTATGCGAGCAGATCTCGGGTGGCTCTCCATCAACTACATCCATTCAATTTGGAATAGAAACATCAGATATTGACACAAGCTCTCACAAGAGTTCAGATTCTCCATTCACCCTTGACAGCCTGGTCACAGACAAAGATATGCCAAATGATGTACAAGAGCAGGAAGATTCCAATAGGAGCAATCCACAATCTTCTGTGGTGAAAGAGAGAAGAGCTCTACTTCAGGTATGTAGGCGCTAACGTCATTGCTAGGAAGTAATATTGTTAAAAGGCAGATAGTATGTTGTATATCTGGGGCATCAAAACATTTTTATATGAACTGCACTGCAATTACAAATGCTCTCAGATGACCACTTTCAACAATGTGGAATCATATGTTGCCCATTTGTTTTAATATTATCATTGTTTGACAACAGTGTGACAAAATTACTTGCTTTGGAATCAGAAGTCAAGATGGCAAGCATATATTAAAGTTCAGCTGTTTTAGATGTATTTAAATAGGGTTGTATTAAAAATGCTTTGAGTAGTTTTTTGTAATAAATAATATTGAGTTAAGTAAAACTGCAGTTGCATTAAAAATAAAAAAAATTCTGTCAAAATTAAAATACCTCGTAGTGCTTTATTGACACACATTGTTTCCCGACGATGTTGAGGGCCATTTGGTAAATAACATGTCACTATCTTACACCTGTGCTAAAGTGGGTTTATCCCAAATAATGTATTCATGATTGTTGAATGTAATTTTGTAAAAATCCTTATAATTTTTTTTTTTTTTTCACTAGGCAAAACTCAACAGCCACAAGCACGACAGACTAAAACGAAAACTTCCTATTGAGACAAAGTTGCTGAATGCAGTAGAAGAAGACGTCCAGATAAAGAAGAGACTTCTGGACATGATGGAGACATCAGAGAAGCAATCGCCTGACAATTTAGACAAACTAACCTCAAATTACTAAGTCAAAATATTGACTTACTAATAATGACATACTTAGTACCTCAAGTAACCAGGACTGTTTTGTGTTTTGTTTGTACTTTATGGAAAAAATATTGAGATATATATCGTATATCGCCATTCTGCAAATGGAGCGGAAAACACAAGCAAAAATTGTAGGCTTCTTTATTTCGCTATTATTTTTATTTATCATAAGATATTGTTATTTGGTTATTTTTTAATAAACAATGTGTTCAATGTAATCAGAGTCTGTAGTCTATTGCCCCCCCCCCCCCCCCCCCCCCGGGCTGTGGTGGCAGCAATGAGGTGGAGACGTGATGTCGACAGGCCGAGTTACACTGTTCTTTACAGTTGTTGACAAAATACACTGTACATTATATACCTCAGCTAACTAAACTATGGAAATTTATAATATAATTCATATAGCAATACGATCTCACTGCACAGCAGGCCAGCAGTTAGCCGAGTTATTGCGCAATCCATGGTGAGGCTCAACTGGCTGCTGACTCACCGCAAGTTTCTTCTCAGTATTTGAACGGCATATGTGAAAATTCAGCGATTTTGAATACAAATAATCTAAAACTGGTGAAGTTAAATAGAAAATAACTTTATTGTATAATCACTGGATACATATAACAATTTAATTTTTTTTTTTTCTTTTAACATTTTTTTTCTTTCCATGATGGCACGTGAGGCCCCGCCTCACCTGCCTCCCCTGAACGTCACTGATATATATATATATATATATATATATATATATATATATATATATATATATATATATATATATATATATATATATATATATATATATATATATATATATATATATATACACACACATGTATATATTAGTGCTGTCAAATGAAATGTCAAATTTATCACGATTAATTACAGGTTATAACTCGCCTGCGTAATTAATTTAGATTAACTTAAAAATATATTTAGACACAAATGTAATTTTATTGTCAGAATGTCATACAGGATTTAGAAAAAGATATTTTTTTACTTGAATGCATGTCATTTATTTGCTCAAAATGTTTTATCGAAAGTCCAATCAAGGTGTATTCGGAGTTTCCTCACTCGTCTTTGCATTGTCCTGATAACTGACCTTAAACAATGCACGTCTGCTTTCAGGTAACCATCCGTGGTTAGGGTAAAGGAGCATGTACAGTCAAAATAAATTGCGTCATTAATCTGCATATATGGGTCTACATGATTAATGCTATCATTTTTTTTAGATTAATGTGAAACCACAGAGGGTACATAGTGTGAGAGTGATGTATGATAAATAAGTCATAAACAATCTGGCAGCATGGTTGTAATGTAATCACCTTCCTTAATATTCATACCAAATTGAGAGTGACTACATCAATGATATAATAGTTCCAGTGACTTGATATATTAATCTCAACATGAAGACATGAAATCATTTTTTCATGGCAAGACGTGGCCCTGACACGGTGTTAGATCAAATAAACCAGTGGCCAGTTAGCATGGAAAAGCCCATGGTAAAGAGGGGCCCTCGTGCGCCCACCCATCTCGCATCAAATTGAGACGAACCGACTTGCTTCGCACCGCTGTGTTCTTTAAGCTCATGCCTGACATTATTGCTGAGGGTTTGGGTTTAGCAAACGGTCACCTGTCACCGCTGAAACATTTTACAGAGCCCGCCAGTCGACTAATCCGCGTCGTAGACAATCATCCGTCAGTATATGCGAACAGAGGGAGAGCGCGGCATCGCTGACTGATGGCCGTGCCTTTGCCGGAGGAGGGAGCGTTCATCTGCAACAAGGCCTGACTAATGAAGAGAGAGCTTAAATGCAAACACTGTCAGGCACTCCCTCACTCGCACGGCAAATGTAAATACACGGACGAGTCACCCAGCATTCGACTCGATTGTTGTTTGTCACCAGGGCAAGAAAGCATTTGTTAAGGTAATCCAATATTTTGGTCCTCCACTTAAAGTAGCAAGCACAAGTTCTCTGCTGGCCTATCAATGAGTTGCTATGAGCCAATCTAGTAACAGAGGCTTGGTAGCAGTGGCGGGCCGTGCATTTCCCACCTAGGCCTTCAGTGATGTCCGACTTCAATAAGTACCTCTCAAAATACCATCATTTATGTCACCACATGACCATGGCTGGAGAAATACCATACAGGAACACATTTACGCCCTACTGCACATTGAAACACATCAACAGTGTACAAAACGGGTTATTTTCTGGCGCATTTAAAAATCAATTAAAACGCATCAGCAATGAAAACATATCTTATGTGGTACTGTCAAAATTAAAATTGTAAAGAACAAGAGACGTCCGATAATATCGGACTGCCGATATTATCGACCAATAAATGCTTTGGAATGTAATATTGGAAATTATCGGTATTGGTTTCAAAATTATAGGTATCGGTTTCAAAAAGTAAAATGTATGACTTTTTAAAACTCCGCTGTGTACACGGACGTAGGGAGAAGTACAGAGCGCCAATAAACCTTAAAGGCACTGCCTTTGCGTGCCGGCCCAGTCACACACAAGTGAATGCAATGCATACTTGATCAACAGCCATACAGGTCACACTGAGGGTGACCGTATAAACAACTTTAACACTGTTACAAATATGCGCCACATTGTGAACCCACACCAAACAAGAATGACAAACACTTTTCGGGAGAACATCCGCACCGTAACACAACATAAACACAACAGAACAAATACCCAGAACGCCTTGCAGCACTAACTCTTCCGGGACGCTACAATATACAACCCCCGCTGCACCCTAACCGAGCCCCCCCGCCCCCAATACCACCACCAGCTCAACCTCCTCATGCTCTCTCAGGGAGAGCATGTCCCAAATTCCAAGCTGCTGTTTTGAGGAATGTTAAAAAAAATAATGCACTTTGTGACTTCAATAATAAATATGGCAGTGCCATGTTGGCATTTTTTTCCATAACTTGAGTTGATTCATTTTGGAAAACATTGTTACATTGTTTAATGCATCCAGCGGGGTATCACAACATAATTAGGCCTAATAATGTGTTAATTCCACGACTGTATATATCAGTAACGGTTGATATCGGAATCTGTAATTAAGAGTTGGACAATATCGGATATCTGCAAAAAAAGCCATTTTCGGACATCTCTACAAAGAACATTAAAAGTGAAAAAATAAAATAATTGAACTCACTATTCAACGCAGCATAAGTCAGTGGTACCCCTCGTCGTCGACTGAATGGCGAGCATTTCTCCATTTGATCGCCAGAACAGCTGCGCTAGCGTCCAGGGTTGGCCGACAACATCTCACAAGATGTAGTTTCTCTTTAAAAATCCTTCTTGAAAATGGCCTTGCAACTATATTGTAGCGTTCGATGGGTTAGTAATGGTCAATAGTTGAAGATGTCAAGAAAAGATTTCACTCTGTCAAATTATTGCCATTTTTAATGATCATGACAAATTTAAACACACGTGAATGAAGGGCATACTTAGCCAACAGCCATACATGTCACACTAAGGGTGGCCGTACGAACAACGCCAACACTGTCATCAACATGTGCCATATAGTGAAACCATACTAAACTAATTGTTGATTCTGAAGGCCTCCGGCAGATTTCGTACAGCATTGCAACATAAGCTAGCTGAATTCTGATTGGATACAAACTAAAAACAACAGCACTGGAATGAGCATAGTATGACATGAAGAGAATATGAATAATTTTAGATATTTAGGGAATGTAATTAAAAAATATATTTTATCTTTAATTATGATCATGATTTCTGGTTATGTTAGGCCAGCAGAGAAGGCCTTGCTGGCCCTGACGGCACACCACTGCTTGGTACCAATGTTCCCTCTAATTTTTCATGTGTGTGAGCAAACGCAAAAACTCCCTGAGCATTCAGTGGAGCCCATGTGAGTGACTTTAGACGTGCACACTGTGGCCATACCAGCAGCACACCTGTCCCAAACCTGACTAAATAAGTTAAATGTTTTATTATTACAATCAAATGACAGCAGTTATTTCCATGACATTATTTTCTACAAACCCCGTTTCCATATGAGTTGGGAAATTGTGTTAGATGTAAATATAAACTGAATACAATGATTTGCAAATAATTTTCAACCCATATTCAGTTGAATATGCTACAAAGACAACATATTTGATGTTCAAACTGATAAACATCTTTTTTTTGTGCAAATAATCATTAACTTTAGAATTTGATGTCAGCAACACGTGACAAAAAAGTTGGGAAAGGTGGCAATAAATACTGATAAAGTTGAGGAATGCTCATCAAACACTTATTTGGAACATCCCACAGGTGAACAGGCAAATTGGGAACAGGTGGGTGCCATGATTGGGTATAAAAGTAGATTCCATGAAATGCTCAGTCATTCACAAACAAGGATGGGGCGAGGGTCACCACTTTGTCAACAAATGCGTGAGCAAATTGTTGAACAGTTTAAGAAAAACCTTTCTCAACCAGCTATTGCAAGGAATTTAGGGATTTCACCATCTACGGTCCGTAATATCATCAAAGGGTTCAGAGAATCTGGAGAAATCACTGCACGTAAGTAGCTAAGCCCGTGACCTTGGATCCCTCAGGCTGTACTGCATCAACAAGCGAAATCAGTGTGTAAAGGATATCACCACATGGGCTCAGGAACACTTCAGAAACCCACTGTCAGTAACTACAGTTGGTCGCTACATCTGTAAGTGCAAGTTAAAACTCTCCTATGCAAAGCGAAAACCGTTTATCAACAACACCCAGAAACACCGTCAGCTTTGCTGGGCCTGAGCTCATCTAAGATGGACTGATACAAAGTGGAAAAGTGTTCGGTGGTCTGACGAGTCCACGTTTCAAATTGTTTTTGGAAACTGTAGACGTCGTGTCCTCCGGACCAAAGAGGAAAAGAACCACCAACTTGAAAAGCCAGCATCTGTGATGGTATGGGGGTGTATTAGTGCCCAAGACATGGGTAACTTACACATCTGTGAAGGCGCCATTAATGCTGAAAGGTACATTCTGGTTTTGGAGCAACATATTTTGGTATCCAAGCAACGTTACCATGGACGCCCCTGCTTATTTCAGCAAGACAATGCCAAGCCACGTGTTACATCAACGTGGCTTCATAGTAAAAGAGTGCGGGTACTAGACTGGCCTGCCTGTAGTCCAGACCTGTCTACCATTGAAAATGTGTGGCGCATTATGAAGCCTAAAATACCACAACGGAGACCCCCGGACTGTTGAACCACTTAAGCTGTACATCAAGCAAGAATGGGAAAGAATTCCACCTGAGAAGCTTCCCAAACGTTTACTGAGTGTTGTTAAAAGGAAAGGCCATGTAACACAGTGGTGAACATGCCCTTTCCCAACTACTTTGGCACATGTTGCAGCCATGAAATTCTAAGTTAATTATTATTTGAAAAAAAAAAAAAAAGTTTATAATATCTTGTCTTTGTAGTGCATTCAATTGAATATGGGTTGAAAAGGATTTGCAAATCCTTGTATTCCGTTTATATTTACATCTAACACAATTTCCCAACTCATATGGAAACAGGGTTTGTAATATACAGTCAGTGTTTTGGCCCACTTACAATGACAATAACACAACATATTGTTTTTCATGAGCTGTGCACTAGTATCGTATGTCTGGGTGGGGAACCTGCTTTGGAAATTATTTGCACCCCTTTCAGATATCGCATTTAGTTCCCATTAAAACATTCTCATGTTGCACAATGAGATGTAAGCATGGGATCATGTGTACATTCTTGTAACTTTGTTTGTAAAATATATAATTTTTTTTACCAATGTTTTGGTCATGTGTTGATGAGTTTTGCTCAATAAAGTAATCAATGGAATGTGTGTCCTCCTTAAAGCGTCTCGACAGACGTTACACTAATTGAACATAATTTGATTTTGGGCGTGGCATAGATTTGCCGTGCACAGAGGACGCATTAGCAGTGCGCAACTGCACAGGCGTGCACCTTCGAGGAAACATTGCTTGGTACCCCTACCAAACAATCTGGAAGGGTATAACGAGGATGTCGTTGTGGCTTGTGCAGCCCTTTGAGATACTCGTGATTTAGGGCTATATAAGTAAACATTGATTGATTGATTGATAACCAGGGTTGACCATGACAGACACAGGCCACTGATACAGACAAAATGGACTTGATGGTAGTGTCACGAAAGTGGATAATCTTTCGTCATTTTCCCGTTGATGGTCGCTGTCCCAAACTCCTTATATGCATTATCACCAACGCGCTTCTACTTGCCTCCGCGCAGCCCTGCTCAATAAACCCTGACATTTCCCCGCTGCCTTCTGTCACCACTCAACGACAATAATAGTCCGCTCGGGTGTGATGTTCCAGGACAGATTGCTGCTCTGCTGGCAAATTGGCTTTTAATGTGCGGGTGGGTTCGCCCCAAAACAAAGCGGAGTGTCGTCCGAAAGCCGCAAGAGGCTGTTTAAATGGCCGTGATACATGCCTCAGGAAGGCGTGCGCTGCAGGGAGGAAGGGGGGGAAATGGCTGTTACGTTTGAATTAAGTGGATGCCTTTCTGGGAGTGAAATTGGCTGACTATGGGATACATTCAACAGAAATAGCTTCGCTTTGCTGAGACCGGTGCAAAATATCCAACTCTACCTTTGTCAGCATAGAGTAGCACCGCCAATATCTTACTTTTCCTGCCACTCTCTATGTCAAACCAATCTTTTATAACATTTGCAGACTTATTTCCCAAGTCTCCATTCGGGTGCATCCAAACTCAGGACCTCGCCTGAATGATATTAATTAAAGCTCCCTTACTAATTGTCTGTTACTTTTTGCTGTCAACCAATTATGTTTTACACTCTTGGGGAGATGCAGGATCCTCCCGCTCACCGTGAAACTCCAGCTGTCATTGAATTTCAATGAGCATGTATTTAATTAACACCGGAAGCCGCTGGAGCATACCAATGTTTATTTCTTTCGCAGACAAGACTGCGGCTTCATTTCACTCAGGTGAGCTGACGCAAGGAGAACGTTTGATTGAGGAGCCATAATAATGTTGGCCTTCAGTGCGCTGCTGCTTTTCCAATGTATAGGTTCATTCTACAGCTGCGCCCTGTCAGTGGGTGATGGCGTCGAGGTTCAGATGCGAATTACGAGAATTGAAGTCTTGGCCATTCGTCTCCCTTGTGAGTCTGTCTTGCACTGTTATTTTGTCAAGTGCATTTTTATGGATCTAACTAAAGCATTTGACACAATTAATCACAATATTTTAATCAAAAAACTAGAACGATATGGCATCAGAGGGTTAGTCTTAAACTGGATAAGAAGTTATCTAACGAACAGGAAACAATACGTGAAGCTAGGCCAACACACGTCTACAACGCTAAATATATCCTGTGGTGTACCTCAGGGATCAATACTAGGACCTAAATTATTCAATCTCTATATAAATGACATTTGTAAAGTTACAAAAGATTTAAAGTTAGTATTATTTGCGGATGATACAACAGCGTTTTGTTCAGGAGAGAACACACAGGAGATAATACAAATAATAACAGAAGAAATTAACAAATTAAAAAGATGGTTTGACAAAAACAGACTATCGTTGAATCTTAGTAAAACTAAAATAATGCTATTTGGTAATAGTAGAAGAGAAAGTCAAACACAAATACAAATAGACGGAATAGAAATTGAAAGAGTAAACGAAACCAAATTTCTAGGTATAATGATTGATGATAAATTGAACTGGAAATCTCACGTAAAAAATATACAACATAAAGTTGCAAGAAACACGTCAATAATGAATAAAGCAAAACATGTTCTAGACCAAAAATCCCTTCATATTCTCTACTGCTCACTAGTGTTACCATATCTGAGCTACTGTGTAGAAATATGGGGAAATAATTACAAAAGTACACTTCATTCATTAACGGTGTTACAAAAAAGATCAGTTAGAATAATACATAATGTTGGATATAGAGAACATACAAACCCTTTATTTATTGAATCAAAAATACTGAAATTCCACGACATAGTGAATTTGCAAACAGCTAAAATTATGCACAAAGCAAACTATAACCTGCTACCCAAGAATATACAACAATTCTTCTCAAAAAAAGAGGAGAAATATAATCTTAGAGAAAAACGTAATTTAAAACATTTGTTTGCACGTACAACACTTAAGACCTTCAGTATATCAATATGTGGAATTAAATTATGGAATGGATTAAGCAAAGCAATCAAACAATGTACTAATATGATCCACTTCAAGAAACTCTTCAAACTTAAAGTGTTTACAAAGTACAATGAAGAAGAACCATGACAAACATTCTCAATGTATTTCATCCATCCATTCATTCATTCTTAAAGTAATCTTACTTATCTCATCATATGAAATATGACTTACTTCACCAATTATTATTATTAAATTCTTACTATTATTTATTTATTTATTTTTATTGTAATTACTTATGGAGTTTATTGTGAAAAAATTGTGAACAGGAAGTGAACAAAAAGTTTTGCAACTGTTATGTAAAGAAAAGGGCTAGGATTAAATAAGCTCTGCTTCTTCCTACTCCTTTTCGAACATGTTGAAAAGAAACTGGAAATTGTGATGTATCATGTTGTATGCTTGCATGTTCGAAATAAACTCAAACTCAAACTCAAACTCAAACTCAAATCATCTAGATCAGGGGTGTCAAACTCATTTTAGATCAGGGGCCATATGGAGAAAAATCTACTCCCAAGTGGGCCGGATTGGTAAAATCACGGCACGATAACTTAAAGATGAAGACAACTTCAGATTGTTGTCTTTGTTTAAAAAAAATTCTGAAAATGTACAAATCATAATGTTGTTGGGTTTTTTTTTTACACTTAAATGTTGCGGTTAATAGTGTTACGGCACATGCGCATACCATAATTCTGTCCGCTGGAAGCGCCGCTAAGAGGGCCTCTGGACATGCCCCTGCTCGTTATCCTCAGACCGCGGCTGCGGGCAATCTACAATCCGCGCACCTGGATCTAATGAGGCTCAACAACAAAGAACAGCGCAGCCTGAGATCCAGTGATGGAACGTAGTTCTCTGTCCCACAGTAAGCTTCGCGTCTCTGGCTCCTCTCCTGTGTTTGCTCTCCGTGTACTTCCTGCCCTTGTGCTCACCTGTCCTTGTCGTTTCCCTTGTTCCCTCAGAATACTCTCCGTCGTCTTGGAAGTGAGCTGTGCACCTCACTTCCCTGGACCCCCTCTGGACTCTGATTGCCTCCCTCGATCCTCGACCCCCGCTTTGGACACAGACCTCTTGACGCCTCTCTCCAGCCCCACGGACCTCCAGCTTGTGTTACGGACCTTCTTCTATAACAAGATCTGATAGCTCAGTACAGCTCTTTTTATTACCAAATATGTGTTATATGTGTTTTATGTTGCACGATTGCACCAAGAAAAATTCCTAGTTTGTGAACCCGTTCTCAAACAATGGCAATAAAACTATTCTGATTCTAATTCTGATTATCTTCTTCAGCCTAGCCCCTTTGGACTTGTCTGCGTTCTCAACCAACACACACCTACAACAACCTCCTGGTAACATTTACTTACTAATTCCTTCACATAGTCTTGCACTCACACACATAGTAGCATACACACTCCACCACTTCATTAAGCTCAATAAATTCCTGTTGGGCGATACTTCCTGTGTCGTGCCATCTCCTTCCCCCGTCGTACGTGACTGTTCTATTTTTATGTGTCGTTATTTATACTTTCTGAATAAATTATGTGATAATGTTCATCAGTCAACTCCTTGGTGTTAAAGGCCTACTGAAACCCACTACTACCGACCACGCAGTCTGATAGTTTATATATCAATGATGAAATCTTAACATTGCAACACATGCCAATACAGCCGGGTCAACTTAAAAAGTGCAATTTTAAATTTCCCTTGAAACTTCCAGTTGAAAACGTCTCTGTATGATGAAGTATGCGCGTGACGTCAATGGTTGAAACTGAAGTATTCGGACACCATTGTATCCAATACAAAAAGCTCTGTTTTCATCGCAAAATTCCACAGTATTCTGGACATCTGTGTTGGTGAATCTTTTGCAATTTGTTTAATGAACAATGAAGACTGCAAAGAAGAAAGCTGTAGGTGGGATCGGTGTATTAGTGGCTGGCTGCAGCAACACAACCAGGAGGACTTTGACTTGGATAGCAGACGCGCTATCCGACGCTAGCCGCCGACCCCATCGATGATCGGGTGAAGTCCTTCGTCGCTCCGTCGATCGCTGGAACGCAGGTGAGCACGGGTGTTGATGAGCAGATGAGGGCTGGCTGGCGTAGGTGGATAGCTAATATTTTTAGCATAGCTCTGTGAGGTCCCGTAGCTAAGTTAGCTTCAATGGCGTCGTTAGCAACAGCATTGTTAAGCTTCGCCAGGCTGGAAAGCATTAACCGTGTAGTTACAGGTCCATGGTTTAATAGTATTGTTGATTTTCTGTCCATCCTTCCAGTCATGGGTTTATTTCTTTTGTTTCTATCTGCAGTTAAGCCCGATGCTATCACGTTAGCTCCGTAGCTAAAGTGCTTCGCCGATGTATTGTCGTGGAGATAGAAGTCACTGTGAATGTCCATTTCACGTTCTCGACTCTCATTTTCAAGAGGATATAGTATCCGAGGTGGTTTAAAATACAAATCCGTGACCCACAATAGAAAAAGGAGAAAGTGTGGAATCCAATGAGCCCTTGTACCTAAGTTACGGTCAGAGCGAAAAAAGATGCGTCCTGCACTGCACTCTAGTCCTTCACTCTCACGTTCCTCATCCACGAATCTTTTTCATCCTGGCTCAAATTAATGGGGTAATCGTCGCTTTCTCGGTCCGAATCGCTCTCGCTGCTGGTGTAAACAATGGGGAAATGTGAGGAGCCTTTCAACCTGTGACGTCACGCTACTTCCGGTACAGGCAAGGCTTTTTTTTATCAGCGACCAAAAGTTGCGAACTTTATCGTCGATGTTCTCTACTAAATCCTTTCAGCAAAAATATGGCAATATCGCGAAAAGATCAAGTATGACACATAGAATGGATCTGCTATCCCCAATTAAATAAAAAAAATTCATTTCAGTAGGCCTTTAATTTCCAATTTATCAAGATAAAAAAACATATCAAAATCAAATTACAGGATGTTATTTATGTAGTTTGCTTATTTTCCTGGACTGGTGCACTAACATCATGTGGTTTGTTTTTTACATATGTAGCATAATTTACAAAGATACAAATAATTGCTATTGCGACATCTAGTGGACACATTTAGAATAACAATTTATTTCATTCAAAAAATGTGGCTCATTTTTATACTTAGCTAACTCATCCCGGGGGCCGGATAAAACCTGTTTGCGGGCCGTACGTTTGACACCACTGATCTAGACGTACCCCCGTAACCCGTGCCATAACTCCGCTGGCGACTAATGCATTTCAGAGGAAGATGGGAAGCCAAATGCCGTGCCAAAGGCAACTGCCCCTGGGATGTTTTTTTTTTTGTCTTGCTTTCCTGCTGGGTCAGCAGGAAAAATGCAGCAAGCAGCATCAATGGATTCATCCATGATATCAGGAAGAGAAGGCTTAGCTTTGTCGAGGAGCTCTCTTTTTCTACCCCTCTCTTCTTTTTCTTTCATTCCTGCCGCCACCTGCCTCCTTGTAGCACTGTCACACATAATGAGGACCGCGTTGGAGAAGGAGCGGGTCGAGACAGCCGCAAAACAACAGCCCAGTGGGCCACTGCAGAAGTCGTACATATTTTAGCATAATGGTCCATCAACGCTTCCCCCTTTTGGGTCCGCTGTGCTTTACACAACAAACACTTGATGTGACTACCGATCCAACCTTCCCCTACACCATGGGTGTTAAACTCTGGCCCGCGGGCCAAAATTGACCCGCCGTGTAATTTCAATTGGCCCTTGAGGCGATATCAAATTAACACTGGAGCTGGCCCGCCGATTATATACAGCGGCGGTGCCGCGGTAACACCGCATTCACCGCTAATTCTCATACTTGCCAACCCTCCCGGGAGACTCCCAAATTTCAGTGCCCCTCCCGAAAATCGTCACGTCCGCTTTTCATCCAGTCCAACGAGTGCGGGCCCAGTCACATAATATGTGCGGCTTCTGCACGCACACACACACAAGTGAATGCAACGCATACTTGATCAACAGCGATACAGGTTACACTGAGGGTGGCCGTATAAAGTATAAAAGACTAATTTAAGTATAATTATTTTGTATTGTTTATTATTATTATATATAAATATATATATATTAATGATATATGTAATAAATCATTGAACATTAGTGCCCCCTGGTGTCTGAGCCGTCAACTCCCATTTAGCATACATAACAACTTCACCTTTATTGCTAGTTTTTAAGCCAAAATGTGTCCGTTCTCCTTTTTCTGTCTACACAACTTAAGTACTCCGTGATTGTGCGCTGCCGAACATGCTCATCTGCTCATAAACCAGCAATGACATGACATGACGATGACGGGGCTGCAAGGTGAACCCTAGTTCAAAGTAATAATATTTGGTTTAAGCTCAAACGTTATCTAGCACTACCTTAATCCACCTTGGCGTGGAATTCACCAGACCTGCACACAATCACTGGTGGATGTGGTGGATGTTCGACACTCCTCCATCTTCCTCTTCCTCCCACAGGTGCTAAATGGAGTTCAGACATACGTGCCCTCTCCGTCTCCTTCAGTTTCCTCAGCCTTCATTAGGAGATGGTTTGGGCTCCTTTGCTTGTATAAGATCATGCTCTGTGTCACTATGTCACAGTCGGTGTTGGAATTCTTTGTTATCTTTAAATGAACCATTGAACGGCGTGGCGCTGTTGGGAGAGTGGCCGTGCCAGCAACCTGAGGGTTCCTGGTTCGATCCCCACCTTCTACCAACCTCGTCACGTCCGTTGTGTCCTAGAGCAAGACACTTCAACCTTGCTCCTGATGGGTCGTGGTTAGGGCCCTGCATGGCAGCTCCCGCCATGAGGGTGTGAATGTGTGTGTGAATGGGTGAATGTGGAAATAGTGTCAAAACGCTTTGAGTACCTTGAGGGTAGAAAAGCGCTATACAAGTATAACCCATTGCTCCTCCAGAGTTGGCAGCAATCATGCAGCCCCAGACCAGCAGCGACCGCCACCAATCTTGAGTCTAGAAAAGGCACACTTAGCTTGTTACTCACTTGTGTTGACAGCTCCAGACAATAGTCTGTGTGTTGAATCACTTTGAGTGGACAGTCATGGTACCTCAGTTTTTGTTCATAATGCGTTCCCTAAAATCCGACGAAAACCGAATTGTATGAGAACTGCATACATTATCCCCATAAAAAAAAAAAGTAAATCGGATTAATAATTTTCAGACACATTTTATAGAGAATATTTTTAGTTGTACATGGACAAAACTATGCAAAATACACATAATTTAAATATTAAATGGGTCATATCGTATTTGTTTTCATACATTTAAAACATCCTTGTGGTCTAAATCATACTAAAATAGTAATGCTAAAATAGTCATCCTACCCTTGATTTTAATTGTCCATCCATCCATCCATTTTCTACCGCTTGTCCCTTTCGGGGTCGCGGGGGGTGCTGGAGCCCAGCCAAGTGCGTGTTTCTCAAATCCCTTCACTGGCTTCCTGTTCCACTCAGGATTGAATACAAAGTCTCCCTACTAACTCACCAGTGCCTCCATGGGAATGCCCCCCTCTACCTCAAAGAACTGCTCACCCCCAAATCCTCCACACGACACCTCCACTCCGGACAGGCTAACCTCCTCCAACCTCTGAGGACAAAGCTCCGAACTATAGGAGACGGGGCTTTCTGCTCCGCCGCTCCAAGTCTGTGGAACGCTCTCCCTGACCACCTGAGGGCACCACAGACTGTAGATGCTTTAAAAAAAGGCTTAAAAACCCTTCTTTTTTAAAAAGCCTTTTGTTAGATATATGTGTGCTAGTTCTAGCTATTAGGCTGTTCTAGTTTTTATTTTATTTTACTATGTATTTTAATTGTTAGTAGCAGCTATTTGTGGTTCTAGCGTTGGTGTTTTTTAAATGCACTATAGCACTTTGAGGTTGTTTGTTTAATGTAAAGTGCTTTTACAAATAAAGTCTATTATTATAATTATTAACACAGATAGACATACAACATTCACACTCACAATCACACACTAGGCCCAATTTAGTGTTGCCAATCAACCTATGACCAGGTGTAGGGGAACCCACGCGGTCATGGGGAGAACATGCAAACTCCACACAGAAAGATCCCGAGCCCGGGATTGAGCTCAGGACCTTCGTATTGTGAGGCACATGCACTAACCGCTCTTCCACCGTGCTGCCCTGTTTATGTTATTGTACCTTGAAAGTATATACAGTAATAAAATGTGGGCTGCAATGCAAGGATTGCACTTACTTTTGTGGGTTACTGTATATCATGAAAAAACCCAAACATTTTTTCTTAGCTACACTGAAATATCTGAACGAGTAAATGCTTGATTCTCTTTTGCAGCCAATCTTTACTTCCACACTGCAGCTCAGTAAAAGTGTCACGGCCCGGGCGCACTCCAGTGCGCATTCATCTGTGTGCTGCGCGCGCCACTCCAGCTGCATTTAATCGCCAATCAGTCAGCACTCAACACACCTGCCGCTGATGAGCTCCCTGGGCTTCTTAAGCCAGTTGAAACCTGCGTTCTGGGCCAGAACGTAGCGACCTGTTCCAGTACAGTAAGCCGAATATTTCTAGCTCTATGCACACTCTCTCTCTCTGTGTTTCTCCCCCGCCATGTTCATTTGTCTCGTGTGCCTTGTCGTCTTCCTCAGCATTCTTCCGTTCCCGCGTTACGAGGAGTGTGTCTCGTCTCCCCCTATTCCCTCTGGTTCCCTGGCTGCCTCTCGGATCTCAACCTCCCGCCTGGACATGGACTCTGACGCCTCGCCCCTGCCCTTGACCTCACGCCTGCTCACAGACCTCCAAGCTTGTCTTGCCCTTCAACATATAATGTGAAGTGAAGTGAAGTGAATTACATTTATATAGCGCTTTTTCTCAAGTGACTCAAAGCGCTTTACATTGTGAAACCCAATATCTAAGTTACTTTTAAACCAGTGTGGGTGGCACTGGGAGCAGGTGGGTAAAGTGTCTTGCCCAAGGACACAACGGCAGTGACTAGGATGGCGGAAGCGGGGCTCGAACCTGCAACCCTCAAGTTGCTGGCACGGCTGCTCTACCAACCGAGCTATACCGCCCCAATCACTACACATAGTTGCAAACATATACATTTTGGTTTAGTTACACGCCTCATTGCATATTGTTTATATTAATAAATGGAGCTAAACAATGTCCCTGCATTCTGTGCCTTCTTCTCCTCCCTGTACCGTAACAAAAAGTCTGGCATGCATGCCAGTGTTAAGTCATCCACACACCTCCCACTTCCACGTACCCGAGATGACAAAATGTTTTTTCCTTCCCTTCCGTTGCATTAGATCAGGGGTCCCCAAACTACGGCCCGCGGGCCGGATCCGGCCCCCCAGCATCCAAAATCCGGCCCACAGGAAGTCCCAAGTTAAAAAAAAAAATGAAAAAATATATATTATTATTATTTATTTTTGTTATCTTTCCTTTCTAATCCATTTTCTACCGCTTGTTACTCTTGGTGTCTCCTAGTCACTCAGGCAAATCATATTGTCTAAAAATGATTTTTCCCATTGATAACGTGACAATGTTAAATGTTGATGAACATCAATGTTAATTGATGTTAAAAGACAAAACGGATTATAAAGACAATGTATATATGTATATATACATGTATGTATATATATATATATATATATATATATATATATATATATATATATATATATATATATATATATATATATATATACAGTATATATGTATATATATACATATATATATATATATATTTATACAGTATATATGTACATATATATATATATATATATATATATATATATATATATATATATATATATATATATATATATATATATATATATATACAGTATATATATATATATATGTATATATATATATATATATATATATATATATATATATATATATATACACACACACAGCCAGGCCCCCGGCCAAATTTTTTTTAACCCAATGCGGCCCCCGAGTCAAAAAGTTTGGGGACCCCTGCATTAGATCGTCTCAGGGCTTTTTTTTTTTTTTTTTTTAACCCCCCCATTCATTTTTACGCATCACTTTTTCCACCATCCACCCTGCCTGCCGGGAATGCACTCATTGGCTCAATTTGAGTGTCATCATGTCACCCCTAAGACGTGTGGCAAGATCGTATAAGTGAAGTAATTACCAGGAACACATGATTAGAATGTCATTTGGAAGACGAGGGCTAATTAGGGGACGTCCTCTCTCATCATCCGTTCTCCGCTGACACTCCATAATAGCGCCGGACCAAAAGTGGCGATGTGAACTTTTGCCTTCGCACGGATGACACGGCCCTCTTGATAATTTGTGTCACCTCAGTCATATTACTTTTTTTTTTAGCAGACTTTATATGATGCTCTATTGGCGACGACTTTATCTTGACCTCCAATTTTTTTTGTCTAATTGGCTTCGACTTTCACAAGGTCTTGTTTTTCTCGTTACAAAACCTTCCAAATGTTGCCTTAACGTACCCGTCGGTGGAAATCAAACAATGAGACTCCAGATGGCAACACCCAGCGTGCCTTGTAGTGGCACAAAGGAGTCACTGAACTATTGTATAGCAAACAGCGGAACAATTAATTACAGTGTTGAGTGATGTGTAAATGAAATAAATTTCCCCTGCAAATTATCTTGGGAGCTATCACGCGACAACGCTGAACAAGAGGAATAATTGCCCAGACTTGCAGTTGAACTTTACTGTATAACGGCCGCATATGTACAGTACACTGAGATGGTTTCTCTTGTACTTTGGCTCTACATTGAAATAATAAGAATGGTGATCAGCTTTAAGGCCAAATAACTCCCTTTTTTTGCAGTTTCTTTCAATGCAACTGAGCGAAATAGGGGAGTCAGTGCATGCTTTCCTGCAGCATAACGAGCTCTTTGGAGGCTTGACTCCCACTGGGTCTGTCTGAGGAGCGTTTTTCCCGAGATGAGACGGGTTTGGATTCATCCCCGGGGGGAAAAACGGCTGCTGGCGGCCCAGCGGACCGACCATGCAGCGTTCTCCCTGGAGCTTTGGGGAGGCTGCACACGGGATGCAAATTGATTAACATACATGTTTTGGAATGGGGGTGACACGCATAATAAAAAGATAAGCACAGAAGAGAAAGTAAAGGTGTCTCATCTATTGTGCAATTTACATTTTTATCAGTTGTACCTTCTACTTTCATGCATTTTCACACAGGTAACATTGAAAAACGTGTGTTAGATCTACAATGCTAATGTTCACCGCAACGCAGTTTGAGAAAGTTTTAGTTTTCACGCTCCGGGGTAAACACTAATTGAAATGTGTCAATTAACATATAAAAGGGCAGAGAGGACCTTCATGTGGAGCTTTTTTTTTTTTTTAAACCCTCTTTTGACCTTATCAGCCGCAACAATAAAGTCAAATCTCAGTGACAAGTTGCTTTTCATCTTCTTAACAGCCGTTTCCAAGCGAGATCAAGGCTGCTAAGATTGCCAGGTAAGCTGCGCTGCAACTTTGCTCCATTGAAATGTTCACCTACAATTACTGCCTAGGACGGTGTTTTTCAACCACTATGAGATACAGTCTGGTGTGCCGTGGGAGATTATCTAATTTTACCTATTTCGGTTAAAAATATATTTTGCAAACCAGTAATTATAGTCTGCAAATGATGTGTTGTTGTTGAGTGTCGGTACTGTCTAGAGCTCGGCAGAGTAGCCGTGTAATACTCTTCCATATCAGTAGGTGGCAGCCGGTAGCTAATTGCTTTGTAGATGTCAGAAACAGCGGGAGGCAGTGTGCAGGTAAAAAGGTGTTAAACCATTAAATAAACAAAAAGTAAGTGCCCCTAAGAAAAGGCATTGAAGCTTAGGGAAGGCTATGCAGAACGAAACTAAAACTGAATTGGCTACAAAGTAAACAAAAACACAATGCTGGACAACAGCAAAGACTTACTGTGGAGCAAAGACGACGTCCACAATGTACATCCGAACATGACATGACAATCGTGACGGCGTGGCGAAGTTGGTAGAGTGGCCGTGTCAGCAATCGGAGTGTTGCTGGTTACTGGGGTTCAATCCCCACCTTCTACCATCCTAGTCACGTCCGTTGTGTCCTTGGGCAAGACACTTCACCCTTGCTCCTGATGGCTGCTGGTTAGCGCCTTGCATGGCAGCTCCCGCCATCAGTGTGTGAATGTGTGTGTGAATGGGTGAATGTGGAAATAGTGTCAAAGCGCTTTGAGTACCTTGAAGGTAGAAAAGCGCTATACAAGTATAACCCATTCATCATTTATTTATTTATCATAATCAACAATGTCCCCACAAAGAAGGATAAAAAAGCAACCAAAATATTCTTGATTGCTAGAACAAAGCAGATGCAGGAAATATCGCTCAAAGGAAGACATGAAACTGCTACAGGAAAATACCAAAAAAAGAGAAAAAGCCACCAAAATAGGAGCTCAAGGGAAGAACTAAAACACTACACACAGGAAAACAGCAAAAAACTCGAAATAAGTCACGTCGTGATGTAACAGGTCGTGACAGTACACCTACTTTGAGACAAGAGCTGTATTGATGCATGGTTGGTTATGGTTTAAAGTCATATCCAACAATTGCGACAACGACTTTTTATTGTCAACTGAGTTTCGTTTTTTAATGATTTCTGCTGGTGGTGTGCCTCCAGATTTTTTCAACGCAAAAAATGTGACTTGGCTCAAAAAAGTTTGAAAAGCACTGGCCTAGGAGACATTCATGTGCCGCTACTGTGCTATGTTGAGTAGAGAATAGTTGCCAAACAACCCTTTGTTCACCCTTGTACACCAAAAAGTGCATAGTTTCATGTTTCAATGGATAACGACAGTGTGTCAGCAACACACCACGGGCCTCATGTATTCAGAACCAGAATCAGAAATACTTTATTAATCCCTGAGGGGAAATTAAGATTTTCAGCACAATCCCATTCAAGAGCAGACAACATTACAGGGAGACAGAACAGGATCGCTGACGGGTCTGACAACTTCCGGCGCCCCTTCCAAAAAAAGGTGAGAAACAGGTAAACGCTGGGGAAGGGGAGTAGGGGGTTGAGAAAAAAAAATCAGTCTAAACCTGGGCCCCTGGAGAGGGTGTCCAGACTGAGGCCAAGGAAGAAAAAAAAACTCATAGCCATAGCACACATAAGCATGTAGGGTAAGAGGGAAACCTCAAACATCAAAGAACACAAAGGACATTAAAGACATTAAAAGAGCAGAGCTGATGCAACCAACCATTTCTACATACAGCTACAAAAGTAAAACAACAACAACAAAAAATGAAATGAAAAACATATACACTGTGGTGGCCTATGCGGTGTGCCACGCCATCGTCTGCTGGGGTAGGGGGAGCATGGCCAGGGACAGGAGCAGACCCAACAAAGCAACCAAGAGAGCCGACTCCACCCTCGGCCGCCCACTAACTCTCGGCCAGTGTCCAGTCTGCATGGACACATTAGGACATTTCCGACTAAAAATGAAGATGTTTCCTGTTGGCATATACATCTTCGACATATGATGGCGCTTTTATAGCAATGTGTGTGCAGTCAATAACTCCGATTACATTAGGACAACCAGCTGTTACTTCAAATTGCGCTTTAGATTTAGACTTGGAAAAACTTTATTTATCCACAAGGGAAATAGTTTTTTTAATATTGGCCTGTTCAGTTGCCCTGTATGGGCTAACATGACGATCATTTAATGTGAGTTTTTGCACCTCTTTTATATCCATTCGTGTGATTGCACACACGTCTCCTCAGTTAGTCTGAGGAGTAATTGTTTGACATTTCTTTGTATACACCAGGGGTCACCAACCTTTTTGAAACCAAGAGCTACTTCTTGGGTACTGATTAATGCGAAAGGCTACCAGTTTGATAAACACTTAAATACATTGCCAGAAATAGCCAATTTTCTCAATTTACCTTTAACTCTATGTTATTATTAATAATTAATGATATTTATCTTTGTGGAAACACTGATCATCTTAATGATTTTTTACATTAAATATATGTAGAAACAGATCAATATCAATATGCAACACTTTATTTTTATATTTTTTTAAGTGCACATTTTTCAAATTGAACATTTTCAAATGATCACTTCTAAGACAACCTTGTGAAATCACAATATCCCATTTTAACTAGCTAGCCACTAACATTTTTTTTAACATATCATGAATTACTTTGCACCATGTTTGTACAAATAATAACTCATGTAAAATAAAAAAAATAAAAATAAAAATTCATGGAACATCATTAGTATTTTTTCCTGATTAAGATTAATTTTAGAATTTTGATGACATGTTTTAAATAGGTTAAAATCCAATCTGCACTTTGTTAGAATATATAACAAATTGGACCAAACTATATTTCTAACAAAGACAAATCATTATTTCTTCTAGATTTTCCAGAATAAACATTTTAAAAGAAATTCAAAAGACTTTGAAATAAATGCAATGAAAAACATATACACTGTGGTGGCCTCTGCGGTGTTCCACGCCATCGTCTGCTGGGGTAGGGGGAGCATGGCCAGAGACAGGAGCAGACCCAACAAAGCAACCAAGAGAGCCGACTCCACCCTCGGCCACCCACTAACTCTCGGCCAGTGTCCAGTCTGCATGGACACATTAAGACGTGTGTATTTCCGACTAAAAATGGTGTACGTAAACCCGGAAAACGTACACGCAAAAAAATAAATCCAGACGCATTAATCCAAGCACATTTCTTTTGTACATCCCGATCAACCTGGAACTAAGCGCACATGTTGGAGGGGCTGTCCACAGCCCAATTTAAATATTGAAATCATATTTAAATTAGCCACGCAGCTGAGATCTCCCATGGTTGCACAGTCAGAAAACAGAAAGATAATGAGCAAGGTGCCAAAAAAGAATAATTTTAAGACAATGAGTTGGCGGTGCGTCTTGCTGGAGTGGAGGTGCGCAAAGGTGTTCTCTATTCCACTATTGTTGTGAGTTGGTGTGGTTTAGTGTTTCACTTTTTACACAGAGGTTTTTGCCGCGAGTGCACTCTGCACACAGAGACAATCAGGGACTTGTTTGAAAGATCTTAAAATGTAATCTAAAGGGGAGCTTCACCTTTTTTGGAATTGTGCCTAGCATTCACAACCCCTATATAAGACAAAAACACATATTATTTTATTGTTTTACTCATTCTACTGAAAAATGTAAATAAACACTAGCAAATGTCTGCTAACAATGGAGCTAATGGGATTTTTTTCTATTCTGCCTAAAAGACTATTTTAAAACGTCTAAAAACGTCCATAATTTTAAATGCATGCTGTAAGTTTACAGTATATAATATAGTAACAGGCACATTCATAATACATGAAATATTGTCGTATTGTCGGTTGGAATTGGGGATTAAATCACCAAAATGATTCCCGAGCACGGCCAACGCTGCTGCTCACTGCTCCCCTCACCTCCCAGGGGGTGGAACAAGGGGGTGGGTCAAATGCAGAGGGTAATTTCACCACACCTAGTGCGTGTGTGACTATCAGTGGTACTTTGACTTTTACTTGAATTTCACAGACGCATCACAACGTTGGCTTTTCCCTTCAACAACAACAACACTACTAATCATGGCAGACATCCTGAGAGACAACAAAGACTAATTTGGGACAAATGATGATCCAGAACCTTATATTTTTGAGCCTGAATATAAGATGAGCTACAAGTTTAAGAAGCTGTTTTCAAAACAGATCCAGCTTTGTGTGACCCACCCATAATGTGTCACATTTTTGTGTTGATTTATTTATTTCATTTTGTGGTTTGAATTTGTTTTTGGAGCTGTCATTCCACATTTATCAGTATTCACATTGGTCAGTAGGGGGCAGTAGGGCGTTTCTTCCCAATTGAATGCGATCACCTGCAGAGCGGAAGTGTCTTGTCATTCTGATGAGAGCGACCAGTCCGTGAACAATTGAAGCGTTCTGTGTGCTTTTTCCTCCTGTATAACAGGTTAGTTTTAGTGAATCAACTCACTGAATAATATCCATGTGATCTTTATAAGTTTAAGTACACATTCTGATGGTGGAGTCTAACTCTAAAGTGTTTGTGAGTTGTAGTTTGTATTTGTGAATGAATCCAATGCACAGCTGCAGTAATCAATACAAAATGGCGACGTTAGTGTGCAGTGTTTGTATAGGAACTTCTGATACTAATTCAGACTTCCAAATTAGAGCTCCCGTTTTCTTATTGATTTTATAATGTATTGTAGCGGCTGGCTACGGGGTGTTAGCCAATGGCTTTGGCTGGGGGGCAGGACTTCTGGGGAAGTGAGGGAAGTGACGTTGTTGACAGGAAGTGTTGGTTCGAGTTTTGCCGGGAAAGGAGATAGACGCATGTTGGAGCTGTTGTGTGCCTTAAATGCATCTTGTACAATAAATGCAAGATAACTGAAGAAGTCTCTGAGCCTACATTCCTGAGATTATTACACTGGTGTCAGAAGTAAAACCGACGATTTTCGGAAGAGACTTTGTCGCGGTAAGGACACGCTGCGTATCGCGCATTAGCAAGTTAGCTTCAGTCTGTGAGTTAGCTAGGACCGCAAGCCGTTTAGCATGTTTAGCTCCGGTGAGCATAAGTTTAAAGTTGAGCGGGATGACGCTGTTTTGGAACGGGTGACCGTCGAACAGCCGCGCTCCTGCTCGCACACGAGCGGCTCGTCAGCCCATGAGGACGTAAAGATGTCGCCGCTGCCGCCGCAGCCCACACCTTCCCCGCACGGCGCGTCCCCCCCACCGTCTGCGGCCTCAATGAAGACGCCAAAATTTGCCGGTGGATCAGATTGGGAGGCGTTCCACGCTCAATTTGAACTGTTGGCGGACGCTAGAAGGTGGGAAGAAAGGGACAAAGCATTGCAATTGGCTTTGTGTCTGGAGGGAGAGGCTCTTTCGTGCCTTCTGCTGCTGGACCCTGAACAGCAGCGGTGCTACGCAGCCCTGGTGGGGGCGCTCAAGAGGAGGTTTGGGAGATGGTCTCAGCCAGCGCTTTTAAAAACTGAACTGAGAGGGAGGTGCAGGAAGCCTGGCGAGCCACTCCGGGGGCTCGCTAATGACATTGAGGGCCAGGTTCGCCGTGCATATGGTCACCTGCCTGCTGATGCACGGAATGAGCTCGCAACTGACCTGTTTGTTGGAGCCATTACTCCTCCTGATCTGCGTGTGCAGGTGCAGCTTCAGCACCCGAGGTCCCTGCAGGAGGCACTGGAAGCTGCCGTGGAGAGGGAGATGCTGAGGAGTGCAGCTGCAGCCGGGGAACTGGAAAGTATACCCCATCCAGTGAGGGCGGCATCGTCACACCCGTCTAGCGACGGGGCTCCGGCTTGGGCGAAAGAAATTACCGAACTGCTGAGGTCGGTGACTCTGCAAAGTCAACGTGGCCCGCGCCCCATGCAGGTCTGCTGGGGATGTGGCCAACCTGGACACTTTCGCAGGGAGTGCCCTGCCACTCGTCGTGAGCCGGGAAACGGCGCCGGGCCCGCATAGTCAGGGGTATGCGGGCCCCTACGTCCACCGCGGACCCTGACTCGCCAGCCCAGGCTCGTCAAGCAGGGGAAGGAGCACATCAGCACAGCCAGGGGGGAGGGGCTCCATCCCCCCCAGAAGCAGACGACGACTCGCCTTCTACTCCTTCTTCTCGCTTTCGGGCACCCGGAGGAGCCCAGCGGCACAGCCAGGGGGGAGGGACTCCATCCCCCCCAGAAGTAGATGACAGCAGTGTGCCACCTATGGCGGTGGGCTGGACACGGGGGGGGGCCAAAAGTGGGGGCTCCTGCCATGTTGCTGTCTCTGTCCAGGGGGTGCCTACCGTGGGTCTGGTGGACACAGGGTCATCGGTAACGCTGGTAAGACCGGACGTTCTTCCCAGCAGTACACCACTTGAGCCCACAGCAGTACAGCTACGCACAGTCACGGGCCAGCTAGCTCCTATGGTGGGGAAGGGGTTCCTGTGGTTGTGCGTGGGGGGAAAGCGAGTTCGCCACCTAGTTTGGGTGGCAGACGTGCAAGACTGCTGCATCTTAGGGCTGGACTTCCTCCAAGTCACTGGGTGCCTGCTAGACATGGGGAGGGGTACACTTAACTTCCCGGGGGGCCCTACAGTTGCCATGGGTACCCTAGTTCCCGGGCCCCTGCCCGTTTCACCGCATGCCTCTACATTCTTATTGCCTCAAACCTCACCTAGTTACTACCCCTGCCCTCGCCCTGTCTCCCTTCAGCCAATGAGGGGGGAGACAGAGCTGTGTATTACCCGGGGATGCCAGCCCTGGGCATCCCTACCCACGGGCCCCCACCCGCAGCCGGCACCCCCGGTCATAGGGGGAGGAGTGTGGAGAGAGGAGTACAGGGACTTGGAGAAACAGCAACAGGAGCAGCTGAAACAGCTGCTGGTGGAATTCCAGGGCAGCTTTGCAATGAACGAGAGTGAAGTGGGAAGAACCCACTTGGCAGAGCATGTCATAGACACTGGCTTGGCGCGGCCCATCAAGTGCCACGCACGCCGCATCCCCCTCGCTCGACAGCAGGTATGCGACAAGGCCGTAGATGATCTGCTGCGGGCCGACTTTATTGAGCCGTCCGAGAGCCCTTGGGCGGCACCTGTGGTCATGGTCGCCAAGAAGAAGGCTGGAGATTGGCGATTCTGTGTGGATTACAGACGGCTGAACGAAGTGACCACAAAAGACTCTTACCCCCTCCCCCGTATTGATGAGTCCCTGGACCTAGTTTCCGGCTCCTCGTGGTTCACCACTCTGGACCTTAAAAGCGGGTATTATCAGGTACCCCTTTCTCCTGAATCTCGCCCTAAATCTGCCTTCTGTACTGGCCGGGGCTTGTGGCAATTCAAAGTCCTCAGTTTTGGGCTCTGTAATGCCCCCGCCACTTTTGCCCGGCTTATGGACAAAGTGCTGGCTGGTATTTCCCGTCAAGAGTGCCTGGTGTACCTGGACGACATCTTGGTACATGGGCGTTCTTTCGAAGCAGCCCTGGGGTCCCTGAGGAGAGTCCTGGAGAGGATTCGAGCAGCGGGCCTTAAACTGCACCCCGAGAAATGCAGTTTCATGCGGCGGGAAGTAACTTTCTTGGGACATGAGCTGGGGGCAGATGGCATTGGTGCCATGGGAGAGAAGGTGCGGGCTGTGAGAGATTGGCCCGCCCCTCGGGACCAAGGACAGCTGAAGAGCTTCATTGGGCTTGCCTCGTACTATCGGAGGCACGTGCGGGGTTTTGCCACAATCGCCGCGCCCCTATATCGATTGCTGGAAAAAGGCAAAGACTTTGTGTGGTCCGAAGGGTGCCAGGAGGCATTCTGGGGGCTGAAACGGGCCTTGTGTGAGGCCCCGGTACTCGCCCCACCTGACCTCGCCCTGCCCTTCTTACTGGACACTGATGCCAGCGGAGTGGGGGTGGGGGGTGTACTTGCACAGCCGTGGCAGGAAGGGGAAAGGGTGGTGGCATACTTCAGCCAGAAACTCAACAAGTCTGAACGGAACTATTGTGTCACCCGCCGAGAACTCCTGGCAGTGGTGCTCTCTATCAGACACTTTAAATATTACTTGTGTGGCCTCCCCTTTGTGATCAGAACTGACCACTCTGCCCTCCAGTGGCTAATGACTTTCCGGGAGCCGGAGGGGCAGGTTGCCAGGTGGGTGGAAGAGCTGCAAGGATACAACTTTAAAATAGAACATCGGCCAGGTGCTCGCCACTCCAACGCGGACGCGCTCTCGCGCCGGCCGTGTGCAGCAGACGGATGTCGGTACTGCGAGCGCAGGGAAGCCCGGGAACAAGAGCGGCGGGCAGAGGGCGCTGAGTGTGCGGCCGTCAGTCAGGCTGATGACGTTGTCTGCGGAAAACTACAGACTGTGACGAATGCTGACTGGAGGCGCACGCAGGTGGAGGACACAGACCTTCATCCTGTTTTGCAGTGGGTAGAGGCTCGGCAGCGCCCGCCTTGGGAGGCGGTGGCACCATTCTCTAAGGCTACTAAGGGCCTGTGGGCCATGTTTGACTCATTGCGGGTGTCCCAAGGCGTGTTGCAGCGGGCATTTAAGGCCACGGCCACGGGGGAAGAACAGTGGCAGGTGGTGGTGCCAAAGGGACTGCAAGGGGCAGTGCTTAAAGCAGTGCATGGGGGAGGTGGGTCTGGACATTTCGGGGTCGCCAAAACACTCAAGCGGCTGCGACAGGGGTTCTATTGGGGTCGGCAGATCAGAGATGTGGAGGACTTCTGCCGCCGCTGTGACCCTTGCGTTGCCCGCAAAGGCCCCACTGGGCGCTCACAGGCACCGCTCCAACAGTTCCCAGTGGGGTGCCCCATGGACAGGGTGGGGATTGACATTACAGGGCCGTACCCACTGTCTGACAAGGGGAACCGCTATGTCCTTTCCGCCATAGACTATTTCACCAAGTGGCCAGAGGCATACGCCATTCCCAACCAGGAGGCAGAGACCATTGCTGATGCCCTGGTGGAGGGCATGATAGGTCGGTTTGGCATCATGGCGTCTCTGCACAGTGACCGAGGCACAAACTTTGAGTCCCGGGTGTTCGCGGCCTTGTGCGAGCGCCTGGGCATTCACAAGACCCGCACTACCCCATTGCACCCTCAGAGTGATGGGTTAGTGGAGCGGTTCCATCGCAACCTGGGAGACCAGCTCGCCATTGTCACCTCCCGCCACCAGCGTGACTGGGACCAACACCTACCACTGGTGCTGATGGCGTGTCGCTCTGCTGTCCAAGAATCCACGGGGTGCACACCGGCGCTTCTCATGTTAGGGAGAGAGATGCGCACACCAGCAGAGCTGGCCTTTGGCCGCCCACCGGATGCCCCGGCCTTCGCTGCAGGGCCAGAGTACGCCAGGAAATTACAGGACCGGCTGGACTCAGCCCACAGTTTCGCTCGGGAGCAGCTGCAGGAAGCTGGCATCAAACAGAAGCGCTACTATGATGTGACGACCCGAGGAAGGGACTTCGCGCCAGGCGAGTTGGTCTGGGTCTACAATCCGATTCGGAAGAAGGGCCGCAGTCCCAAGCTGGACAGCAAATGGACAGGACCCTGTAAGATACTCCAGAAGCTGGGAGAGGTTGTGTATCGTGTCCAGCTGCCCCCCCGGGGAAGGAAGGTGGCCCTCCACAGAGACAGACTCGCCCCCTACCGGGGGGGTCCCCCTTCCCTTGCCTCGGATACACAGGTGACCTCTCCCTTGCCCGCCCAGCCCTTTACCAATACCCCGCTTACGCCCCAGGGGGAACCAATTTCCCCACTCCCCTCCTCCCCCGCCCCCTCCAGCTCCCTCCCGAGGACTGGCACACCCGACCCAGCTGTCCCACTGCTGGGAAATGGAAGAGAGCGGTCGAGGCGGATGAAGAGGCCTCCGGACCACTTGCAAGACTTTGTGGTGTCCTTAGACTGAAGGGAACGGGGGTGGGGGGGTTTGTGAACCCGTTTTTGTGTGATGTGAGGATTATGTTGTTTACACTGTTTTGTTTGCACTAATGGGTTGCTCTGTTTTATATGCTGCTATGGTGTTGCCAAATGTTGCCTTACGGGTCAGTCCTCGAGGGCGAGGACTTTTTGTAAGGGGGGGGTGATGTAGCGGCTGGCTACGGGGTGTTAGCCAATGGCTTTGGCTGGGGGGCAGGACTTCTGGGGAAGTGAGGGAAGTGACGTTGTTGACAGGAAGTGTTGGTTCGAGTTTTGCCGGGAAAGGAGATAGACGCATGTTGGAGCTGTTGTGTGCCTTAAATGCATCTTGTACAATAAATGCAAGATAACTGAAGAAGTCTCTGAGCCTACATTCCTGAGATTATTACAGTATATTTGTATAGTGTGTGTGTTCTGAAATAGGTTTTACATGCTATTTTGTTGTGTTTAGACATGGTTATATAAGTTATGCTCTCAGGAATGGTCAATGAACATTTCAAATACAGTAACTTAAAGCTGCTATTATAAGAAGAAGAATATGAAGAAAAGTAAAGTGTTTAAATGAATGTTGCTAAAAAAGTGCATTAAGTTAAAGGTGAATATTCCTGAGAAAGACAAGACAATGAAATAATGTCTAATTGGGCATAATATTGTATGTTTTGGAGTGATGATGTGGATATGTAAAAATATATGGCAAAGGCATACAGTATTGTTATGGTAATTATAACTCCAGTGATACAGTAACGGTTTAATGATACTTTATTGAGTGTTTTGATGAAATTAGAGGTGAAGATAAAGTAAAATACATTGACATGATAATACAAAGTGACAAAATATATGGGAAATGAAGTGAATTGTGGATTTGTAATTTCTGTTAATAAATTCTGATGAGAGCGACCAGTCTGTAAACATCTGAAACATTCTGTGTGATTTTTCCTCCTGTATAACAGGACATTATTATCTGACTGCTTGTCCTGGCTACCTGGGACCTGCAACATTTGCTGAATCACTTGCATCATGTAGCACTATTACTAAGTGTTAAGAAAGAAATACAAACTATATACATAATAAAATAACTACGTACTGTACAATGTCTTCTCTCACTGGGACGCTGACTGATGGGATGTTCATATATTTTCGTTTTATTGAAGAATTAATCCTAAACCTTTATGCAGGCTTAAAAAAAAAGGTGTCTCAAACTAGCCTCTTTTTGTGTCTTTTTTCGCCATCTCTGGGTCTAAGTTAGATGACAAAGTTGACCGACATTTACGTACGCGTGGCATGTCGATGCCGGAGGTTGTATTCCCAAGATGCAGAGGAACGTCAGGACGCAGCTTGCAGGTAAGAAGAATTATTTATTCTTAAATGCAGACAAAAATATGGCCACGGCACAGAAAACAAGAACGGCTTAGCCAAAAGGATGCTAGTCAAAAACACGGACTAGGAGCAGGAACGAGAACGTAACGTGTTGCATGGAAGCAAACAAAAACACCAGACCGAGTGAGGCGAGAGGATGGAATAAATAGCTCTCTGATTAGTGCCCAGGAGCAGGTGAGCGTCCCTACGAACACTAATGAGAGGCAGGTAAAAACAATCTGCCGTCATGGCAACTAAACCACAAAACAGGGGTGCTGAAAGCAAGGCGTCAAAAAGTCCGTATCCAAGCAGGGGTCGAGGATCGAGGGCAGTCCGAAATCCAACAGGAAGTTGAGGCACACAGCTCGATCGCGGGAGACAGGGAAAGCACTGCGGAAAAACACAAAGGACATAAGACATGGGAACTGGGAAGGCACAGACAGAGAGCAAGTATGCGGGAGGGGAGCCAGAGACGCGATAACTTACTGTGTACAGAGAACTACGTTCCAGCCCTGGATCTTCAGGTACGCTGGCCTTTATGCCGTCTGCCCTCATCAGACCCAGGTGCGCAGATTGCAGATTGCTTGCAGCCGAGCAAGGGCGTGGCCGTGATGCGTGAAGAGCGAGCAGAGGCGTGCCTCCAGTGGAGGCACCGGCTGTGCTCGCAGCAGAAGGCATGCAGGACTGCGCATGCGCCGTGACACATATGTGTTGTTGTCATACATATGGATTTTGAATGATAGGCAAAAATCCAAGAAGAGTGCAGTTCCTCTCTTGAATGACATCTTAAGATCTTTGAAACAAATAAAAAAACAGTCAAGTCACTAACTTTAACCACTGACTGTAAAGACAAGATATAACATGTGAGTGCTCAATGTGCATCACAGGGATGAATATTAAGACGATTACAAAAATACATGTACTCACCAAGAAGCCACGAATCGTGCACAATGCCAGCTTGTCATCTGTTCCCTCCGTGCTGTTACTTAGAATGTGAGAACCACGCTTTGAACCAGGCCACATCGCTGCAATGTTGCTTCATTGCGTTTGCGAATCACATATGGTCTGTACATTGATCAAATGAAAATGTTTCCTGTTGGGATATACATATTCGACATATGATGGCGCTTTTATAGCAATGTGTGTGCAGTCAATAACTCCGATTACATTAGGACAACCAGCTGTTACTTCAAATTGCGCTTTAGATTTAGACTTGGAAAAAGTTTATTTATCCACAAGGGAAATAGTTTTTTTAATATTGGCCTGTTCAGTTGCCCTGTATGGGCTAACATGACGATAATTTATTGTGAGTTCTTGCACCACTTTTATATCCATTTGTGTGATTGCACACACGTCTCTGATGTGCAGATCAGTTAGTCTGAGGAGTAATTGTTTGACATTTCTTTGTATACACAGTTATCCAGCATCACCTCTGTGGATCACCAAAGTATCCACAGCATGAAGTTGGCACATTTGTACGTTCAGTTCACTCTTGATACATCTCAACTTGCCGTGAAAAAGTGCCAAGTTTTTGTGTCTATGCGTTCTGAACACATGAGACCCCGTAAAGCAGGCCTGGGCAATTATTTTGACTCGGAGGGCAAAATTTAGAGAAAAGAATGTGTCTGGGGGGCCGGTATGTCTATCTATCTATGTATACACACATATACACACATTGTATACATACACACACACACACACACACACATATATGTAAGCAGGGAACATTTGCTGTACAGTATGTGTGCTTGGGTCCTATTTTTAGGAACACTAATACAAAACCTGACAATAATGTTTGATTGAATGCTAAAAACGTTATGACAGACCGCCTTAAAAAAACGGAATGGAATTTTAATTTTTTTTACTGAATGAGACACCCAGAATGTACATGAAAATAAAGAATGTGGGATTTACAATATTAACTATGAACGATAAAACACTGAATATTGACAACATATGAACGTCACCCCGCCTCTTGATCGACATATTTTACAATCAAGCGAAACGCAACAAAAATGCAATTAACAGCGTAATATGAATGTGTAAGGTAAATTAAAAAAAACACCTACAATCTGATACATCTGAAACATCACTAAGCTTTAGAACTTTGTTGTAGAAATCTCCTTCCGCGTCTGTCCCTGACAGGGGCGCCGCTAGGGATCTTGGGCCCCATGAAAATAATCTTTACAGGGCCCCCTGTATTATAATTTCATCATCATTAGGGGCCTCTTTGGGCCCCCCTCCATTATGGGCCCCTAGAATATGTCTCCTTTACCCCCCCCTTTTCGGCGCCCCTGGTCCCTGATACCCGCATTCCAGGCTGGCTGCTCTGGAAACATTCTGTGGAAACACTCCCCACCCACACTGCTTGGTGCCTCATCTGAGCTGCTGTGACTTAGATTACCATAGTAACTAAATAGATTACCGTAGCAACTAATTAGATTACCATAGTAACTAGTATGTCATGCAAAAACGCAGATTCCAACCATTGAAATACTTTGTATAGTTCATGACTTACGGTAATTTGAAAACATCACTGCACATCATAATGGCAGCTACAGTTTCCATCTTAAAGATCAAAAACAATTATTTGGGAATGTCCGGCGGGCCAGATTGAAAAGCTTAACGGGCCTTAATTTGCCCAGGTCTGCCGTAAGGTCAACTGGGCTGCCTCACAGAGTCTGGCTTTTGTTTTATGAAGCCAGAGCACTAACAGTACGTTTTGGTAGTCAAAATGAAAACCTTGACAATGTTGAAAAAGTTGCACTGACACTGAAAAATGTGTCCATGCTCACAAGGTCGAGGGCCCTTCCAGAAACTTGATGGTTCCTGATACGAATCCAGTTTCCGCCATTCTAATCGCTGCCATTGTGTCCTTGGGCAAGAGACTTCACCCACCTTTCTTTATTTTTTTTATTTTTTTTCTCGCTTAAGTCTCTGGTTTAACTTCAGATCTCTCTGTCGATTATACGTTTTTAAAAGTTTTTAATGTTTTTTTTTGTTTGTTTGTTAGCTTTATGCCCTTTTTGTCACAGAACATGTTATTTTATATTGCAAACACACAGAATATGCAACATTTTCCCCAATAAATATGTCAAAGTGGAATATTTGATGTGAAGTAATTGGAGTCTTAAATATGTCAATAATTCATGACATTGATTTTGATTCATTATTATTTTTTAGACTTAGACAAACTTTATTGATCCACAAGGGAAATTGTTCCGCACAGTAGCTCAGTTACAAAGGATGGAAAGGATAATGCAGGTATAAAGTAGACTAAACATGTACCATAGTACATTATATAGTACAGTATATAATATACACTGATATATTGTATTATTCTATTATATCTGTATATAATATATACAATATATAACAAATCCCAATTACCATGTACAATACTTACATTTTTTTTTTCTTTTCCCCCCCGCTGTTTATAATATTTATTTATTCATTTGATAGGGAAATCGTAATACAGGTACTGAGAAAACACACTTTTATTATCATTATTTTTTTGTTCTTTCAGCCAATTTACCCACCTTTCTATCAGCGCCACTCACACTGGTAGATGAATGTGAACGCTGGTCGGCGAGGCCATCGGCTCAAATTGTCAACCATGTTTCCGTCATCGTAGCATACCACCATCCGGGTGTGACTGTGGAGTAAATTGATGATGGCTTCCTACATCTTAGTCTATCACGCTTTCAGTCACCAGAAAAAAGCGCAATATGAATCCAATTCATTATTATCTTTATTTAAAAAAAAAGTGTTGGCATTTTAAAATACTCAAAGAACAGACATTTAGAAAACACAATATTTCCTCTGCGTTGTCTGAGTTGCTGTGAACTCCTAACCTTGGTATGTATTTAATTTCCTTTAAGCTGGTTTTAATTAATGTAATCAATTATTTACTAAACATTAGGTTTTTGTCTTTTTACTTTTTTTAGGCTGCCATTTATTTGACCGGCTAAAACCATCACGCTGGCTGCTTTGTTGGCTCTCTTCGTTATTCTGGGTTCTTTATATAGTTCCTTCAGTTTGGCTCTTTATTCTCTGTTTATTTTGTATTATTTCTATGGAGCGGACCACATTCGGGGTCTGACGCTGACTGTCGCCTGGGCCTGCTCCATCCTCTAGCCAGGGCCGTATCCAAGGGCTGCTCTGGGGGCCTATGACCCACGCCCAGAAATGATGATTATCAATATATTTTAAATACTTCATTCATTCGTTTCTTATTTTTTAATTTCTATTTTGATTGTGTGAGTAAATTTCCTTCGGCATTTATTGTGTTGAATTGATTTAGTTATTTCTATTTTCCAGTGGCGGGCCGTACGTTTCCCACCTAGGCCTTCAGTGATGTCCGACTTCAATGATTACCTCTTAAAATACCATAAATTATGTCACCACATGACCATTGCTGGAGAAATACAAAAACACATTTACTGTGCATTGAAACACATCAACAGTGTACAAAACGGGTTATTTTCAGGCGCATTTAAAAATCAATAAACCCGCATCAGCAATTAAACCATATCTTATGTGGTACTGTCAAAATTGAAACTGCAAAAAATATATTGAATGTGAAAAAATAAAGAACTAAAATATTTTAACTCACAATTTGTAGAACCTATTCGACACCGTATAAGCCAGTGGTGCCGCTCGTTGTGTGGCGGCCATTTCCCCATTTTATCGCCAGGACAGCTAAGCTTGCTTCCGGCGTTGGCCGATATGGTCTCACAAGATGTAGTTTGTCTTTAAATATCTTTCTTGAAAATGGCCTTGCACATATATGTGTTGTCTTGTCTAATCATAAAAGATGCAGACGAGGCATGTTGGCTGAGTTCTTAAAGTTTACACCACAGCAGCTCGTCAATAACATCCAGCTTACATGGCTACATTCAACAACCTAAACAGGGCTACTGCGCATGCTCTTCACTACTGTGGCATGCTGGGTAATGCAGTTCTTATGATACTTAGCTCAAAATATCACAATATTTATCTGCCTTAGACCAGCTAGAAGGCCTTACTGACAACAACTCGTGATCTGATTGGCTATTGCAACTGTCTATCAACTGTATGTCCCCGTTCACTTACAGTGCACGGACACCCGCATTGTTGATTCTGAAGGCCTCTGGCAGATTTGGTACAGCATGGCAACATAAGCTAGCTGAATTCTGATTGGATAAAAACTGTAACCTAAAAAACAACAGCGCTGGAAGGAGCATAATATGACATGAAGAGAATATGAATACTTTTAGATATTTATGGAAAGTATAATTACAATTAGGATAGGTTGATTGGCAACACTAAATTGGCCCTAGTGTGTAAATGTGAGTGTGAATGTTGTCTGTCTATCTGTGTTGGCCCTGTGATGAGGTGGTGACTTTTCCAGGGTGTACCCCGCCTTCCGCCCGAATGCAGCTGAGATAGGCTCCAGCCCCAAAAAGGACAAGCGGTAGAAAATGGATGGATGGATGGACTTTTATCTTTAATTATGATCATGATTTCTGGTTATGTTAAGCCAGCAGAGAAGGTCTTGCTGGCCTTGATGACCCACCACTCCGTAAACCTCAGCCCTGACCTTCATTCCCCCTTCTTGCCCAAGTGTCCGCTTTATTCCTTGGTGTGTGTGACTTTTTGTTTATTTTCTTTAATTTAGTTAATAAAGTTTGGTTACTTCTTAAGCTTAGTATTTCCTGGGGTGCAATTCCCCCAGGTGGTACTATACCACCCTCTTCTCGCCACACTTTGGATCATTTTTGTAGCATGAAATCTTTTTCAATGCTAATCTTCAGATTTATTTTTCCGGCCTGTCAAATGTATCGAATCAACGCATGTGATTAATCACAAAAAATATTGCTTTACACATGTATACATGCAGATTAATCACCCAATTAATCCTAACCGCGACAGGTTACCTAAAAGGCTGCGCGAGTTATTATGTCAGTGATCGGGTCAATGCATAGGCCAGTGCAGGGACTCCGACAGGTGAACTACACTTGCAAATATTGCTTCAAAATACACACAGATGGGACTTAAGTGTTTTGAGCAAATAAACGACAAGTAAAACATAAAAAAGTAACATTGTAAAAGTGTCCAAATATATTTTTTCAAGCTACTGTATTTTTCGGATTATAAATCGCTCCGGAGTACAAATCGCACCGGCCGAAAATGCATAATAAAGAAGGAAAAAAACATATATAAGTCGCACTAGAGTATAAGTTGCATTTTTGGGGGAAATTTATTTAATAAAATCCAACACCAAGAATAGACATTTGAAAGGCAATTTAAAATAAATAAAGAATAGCAAACAACAGGCTGAATAAGTGTACGTTATATGACACATAAATAACCAACTGAGAACATGCCTGGTATGTTAACGTAACATATTATGGTAAGAGTCATTCAAATAACTATAACATATAGAACATGCTATACGTTTGCCAAACAATCTGTCACTCCTAATCGCTGTATTCCATGAAATCTCCTTCCTCTGTGTTGCTTCTAAACAACTTTGCCAACTCCAAAGGTAGATAACGCTTCCTCTTCTATCGGTACGTCGCTTACGTCAGAGTCATCGTCAGTTGCAGTTCCAGTTATTATTTTTATACATTACCGCCAATGTTGAAATTATCAATTTTCATAGGTACGGAAGTAGTAGCAGGTAGCATCTTTTTTTTCACAATGCACTTCTGCCATGACCCGCCCCCGCCGAATTTTTATTGGTTGACGCGTGTGTGTGACGATTGCTAATATACGCCTAGTCTCTTACGTGAATGAGCTAAATAATATTATTTGATATTTTACGGTAATGTGTTAATAATTTCACACATAAGTCGCTCCAGAGTATAAATCGCAACAACTATGAAAAAAAGTGTGACTTATAATCCGAAAAATACAGTAATTGAAATTATGTAAGCAAGTAATTGACTGTATATAAATTGTGATTAATCACATCTCAAAAGTGTGATTAATTTGATTTTTTTTTAAATTATCATTTGACGGCACAATTTACTTTTTGTTATCGCAGGTTTTTATTTTCAACTTGTTTTTTTGGATTCACTTAAGTTTTTTTTCCACTTTTAACTCAATGAGGAACATGCTTTTTTTGCCGCACCAGAATATTATTAAGCATATGTAGCACTTGGCTTCACTGTAACCACGGTGGGAGACGGGGAAATACCGCTGTGTTGTTTCCTTTAAAGTTAATAAGCTTATGATGTTATACAGAGGTATAGTTATAACAATTTTATAGACTAATTATACTATTTATAGTCACGGTGGGGAGTGGGGGGGGGCGCAAAATATGTTATTCTTCCGAGGGGAGGTGTAACAGAAAATATTTGAGAAGCACTGTTTTACTGGCAGGGCTTTCACATGGAGGGGAGTGGGGTGGTTGGTGATTAGGGTGCCTCAGAGCCAATCAATGACCTTGTGGGCGGTCTAAAGGGAAACCGGCTCTGCTTAGTGTTAGCGCTTGACTCGTCTCCATTCAATATTGTGTGTTATTTTTGGATGCAATTCGGTGCTTTCATAGGCACCGATGGAATTCCGTTTGGAACTACAGGGTAATGATTCATGTAAATTCAAACGGCGCCATATTTTGATACCTTTGTTGCATGCGACGTCACGTGTGGTTGCAGACTCGGCCGGCTCAAACACTTGGCAAGGATATAAGCACTCAAACAGCACTAACTAAACTGTGTTTAAGTAATGTTACAACTTTCAATGGTAACAAAGCAAGTGTGAATGCTAAAAACACTAATTTCAAAGTAAAGCTCCAATTTTCAAAATGCGCTAGCTCAATGCCAATTTATATTGATTTAACCATAGGCATGCTACTGATTAGCGTTAATGATTTTCCAAGGCGATTCCAGGGCCTCTAAATGTTGTAATTAAAATGACAACAAAGTTACACTCAAACAGCTTGAGTGTAACAAACACAATACTTACTGTATAACACTTTTTAGGGCGCAACAAAAGACTAGATTCAGCCTAATGACGAGGCAACACACCATTGCCTATACACTACTGCCATCTAACATCTTGGAATTGCAACTGCATGCAAAATGTTCTATGTAATACTTGCAAATGAGACTCAGATGTGTAAGACCTCAATATATAACTGGACAACACCATTATCATGGTATACATGTTACATGCTTCCCACCCCTACCCCCATAACATCTTAATTGGCAGTGTACAATACTGTAGTAGGTAGAACAGTAAGGGTTGCTCCACTCTCTCCTTGAAACCTGCATGCGTGTTCACACATTTGGAATTTTTCCACAATGACAATTATGTTTTTCAATACCAAAACTTACTGTGAGTGTTCTGTCTCCTGGTGATGGGCAAGTTACTTGGAAAATGTAGTAAACTAAGCTACTAGCTACTAGTGATTAAATGTAGCTAAAATACAGAAGAGACTATCCCATGATAATTGTAGCAAGCAACACTACAAGCAAACATAGCCTGCTACATCAACACTACATATTAAATTAACACTCATTAGCTCCGCTTACCGCCATTTGAAAAGATACGTCAGGGAACCCCATAGGAGAAGATTTACAGGTATTACTGCTCTAGCAGTGATTTTCATCACCCATTTTAATTTCCATCTGCAGCAAGCGCCGCCGGCAGCTCCACTAGAAGCGCCCCGGGACACGCCCCTGCTCGCTCTTCCCGCATCGCGGCCACGCGCCTGCACGGCTGCAGGCAATCAGCAATCTGCACACCTGTATCTGATGAGGGCAGACGGCATAAAGACCAGCACACCCAAAGATCCAGTGCCGGAACGTAGTTCACTCCACGTAGTAAGCATCCCATCTCTGGCTTCCCTCCTCGTATCTGCTCTCTGTGCTTTCCCTCTGCCTGTGTCTTACATGTCTTTTGTGTTCCCCGCCGTATTCCCTCCGTCTCCATTGATCAAGCTGTGCGCCTCACTTCTCTGGACTTCCCGCCGGACTTTGGACTGCTTCCCTCAATCCTCGACCCCCGCACGGAAATGGACCTCAACACCTTTCTCCAGCCCCCGACCTCTCGCTTGCCCATGGACTGCCTTGTTGCCTTTCCCCTCTGGAATTTTGAAGGATCCATCCAACACGCACAAACAACACACGGTGGTAACATTTACATTGTTAAGTCTTCACATCGTCTTGCACCATACACTCTTAGTATCATACACACCCCAGTACATCATCAAGTTCAATAAACCTATTGGACTGATTCCTGCCGTTGTGTCGTCTCCTTCCCCCGCCATACGTAACAGTTTCGCCCTAACCTTAGCCCAGGGGTGTCCAAACTTTTTCCACTGAGGGCCGCACACGGAAAAATTAAAGCATGCGGGGGCCATTTTGATATTTTTCATTTTCAAACCATAACAAAGTATATGGATTTTTATTTTTTTATAATTTTTTTTTACCTTTAGGGCTTCCGGGGACCATAAAGGGTCTAAGTCATTAAAATGTTAAAAACAAGTCAAATTATTATTATTTTTATTTATTTAAAGCTTATAGTAAATCTCTTCAGTATATCAACTTCAGGTTGATATAAAGTAAAAGAAAAAAAAAAAAGGTTTTATGCCTTTTCTGTCAAAGAAAACTTTGTTTTTTTTATAATAAAACTGAAATATGCAGTATTTCCCCCACTGCCCAAAACATTCAGAAAGCAATGTTTGATGTGAAGTAATTAGAGCCTTAAAAAGATCAATAATGCAGGACACCATTGATTTTAATTCATTATTATTTTTGAATAATCACAGTGAAAAGATAAATAAAATCCCATTAAATATATTTGGGATCCAAAAGGTGCCCCACTCATATAAAGTGATACATTTTTATTAGTGTTTTTTTTACTTTCAACACTTAAGTTACAGGATCAACTTCAGATATATCGGTCGATTTTATGTTTGAACTATTATTTTGTTTGTTTTATGCTCTTTAGTCAAAGAAAACGTTGATGTTTTTGTATGGCAACCACACAATATTTTCTGCAATATTTTCCACATAAAACATTTTCAAGTGAAATATTTGAAATAATTGGAGCCTTGAATAGGTCAATAATCAATTATAACATTTATTTTTTTTTGTTTTTTTTGAGCAATGGCAAAAAAAGAAAAAGAAAGATAGACAAAAGAAGAAAAAAAAACAGCCTACATGGCAGCTTTGTGTCAACATTGCAACTTTTTCTAGTTAGATTTCCCCTCATTCCACTTTTTCTTTAATGTTTTTTAAATTTTTGCAATAGCATTTCCAGTATGTGTGGAGGGCCGCAAATGGCCCCCGGGCCGCACTTTGGACACCACTGCCTTAGCCAATCGTGGCTCATCATTCGTAAACCAACCAATCATCCTGGATCCTTGGATTCACACTCCATTTTTTGATGCAAACTACCTTGTTAGATGGGTCTCAAAACAGCTCAGCTAAAGGAGTCACTATTAGTTACTGCAAATTGGAGTTAAGCTACGTAGCGTGGCTACACACAGCGAGCTACCACCCAACATCGCTGGCTCTACACTGTTTTTGAGATTTCTTCCTAAGACGGAATGTTTCCTTGCCTCCGTCACCAACAACTTGCGTGCGTAGTTCAGTTGGTTTTCTTTAACGTATGAGTGAGCTCAATGTGTAAAGTGCTTTGAGATAACCTTTGTGGTAAATTGGTGCTATACAACTAAAAATGGCTTTTTTAAAATTTGACCTTGATCCACCAGTGATAGCAATGTCAATGTAATTGTATTCATTGTGTTGTTAATTCAAGTCGATTTTGGATGTGCAAAAGCATGTGACCTGTCTTTGAACCCAGGCCACGCACTCATTTCAGCATTTTTCATCACCCCGGAGATGTTTTCTTTCACTTTTAATGACACTTTACATGATTTTGATTTTGAATTTCGCACAGATTCACTACCAGACTCCCTCCATTGACAAGCTCCTTGTTTTGTACGGGACACGCACTGTGACTGAGGCGATTGAGTATGCAAACAAATAATTGACATAGTGGCTCGACAAGGTGCCCACGGGGATTCGTACTCGGTGAGTGTGCAGCCTCTCTGGAAGGCTCAGATCTGTCAGAGGCCAACAACATGGAATTTACCAAAGTGTAATGCGGGGCTGAAAAGCAGAACAAATAACGCGAGGGAGCCGTTTGTTTTTCCTTTGGAGAGAAGAGAAACATAACACCGCATGATGCTCCCCTGACACGTCCTTGTCTGACTGTCATTGATAAAAGTTGCTTATTCAAATGTGCATCCTATCAGGATCACTGTCTGATTGGGATTTGCTGCTTGGAATCACATGAAAACAAATCTGATGGATGCTTGCTGCCCGTTATTTTTGTATTTTTTTTTAATTTTTTTTTTCCGGAAAAACATCCCTCTAATCCCTGTGCTGTCTATGCAAATCACATGTCGCATTCTCTCGCTCTTACCGGACATCAAGCTCTCTGCCTATTGTTGGAATCGACTCGAGAGGACTATCAGATTCTTGCAGCAGCGTTGCGTGGGAGTGGAGGAGACACATTAACAAAGCCGACTCGGCAAATTGAAGTGTGTCACGTTCACCGCATGCGGGCTCTTGTGGCGTCGAGATGCCACCGTTGACAAGAAAGACGTCGTCAAGGGCATGCATCTCCCCAGGTGTCATTTTCCGGCAACAAAAGTGGATGATTGTGTCCGTTGGTCCTCAAGACAGTAGAGATGTACGTGCCACGCCCTGCTTTACGAGTGATAACGCCCACTGAACGGCTCGGTTTCTGGCCTCCCCTTGTATGCTTAAGGCTTCAGTCTACTGATAGGTGCATCAATTCTATGGGACTGATATATAAATACCCACACTCAGTATTGATTGAGTTTCAAGTACTCTTATTAGTACATGAAAAAAGTGCATGTGTCACTTCTACATCTTTTATGGCTCCCTGGACCTCTCTCAGAGATTTTTTTTGTTTTAATATATTTTCTGTAGGGAAACAAACATGACACAAACCTTCCTAGTTATACATGCTTCACTGAGGAGAGTAGTCGGCAAGCACCGTTTTGTCCTACTAATTTCAGCGATCCCTCAACTCACCGTAATTGGTTTACATGTACAACTGTCTCCGATGCTGCCACAGAAAGAGGTGTTTTATGCCACTCCTTCTTTGTCTCATTTTGTCCACCAAATGTTTTATGCTGTGTGTGAATGCACAAAGGTGAGCTTTGTTGATTTGCTGGAGTGCTAATCAGGCATATTTGGTCAATCCATGACTGCAAGCTAATCGATGCTAACACGCTGACATATTGCATCATAATGCCTCGTTTGTAGGTATATTTGAGCTCATTTAATTTCCTTTACTTATGTCCTCTCAAAGCTCTCAAATTACCGGTCGATCTGCATTCCCATCCTCACCTATGGTCATGAGCTTTGGGTTATGACCGAAAGGACAAGATCACGGGTAAAAGCGGCCGAAAGGAGTTTCCTCCGTCGGGTGGCGGGGCTCTCCCTTAGAGATAGGGTGAGAAGCTCTGCAATCCGGGGGGAGCTCAAAGTAAAGCCCCTGCTCCTCCACATCGAGAGGAGCCAGATGAGGTGGTTCGGGTATCTGGTCAGGATGCCACCCGAACGCCTCCCTAGGGAGGTGTTTAGGGCACGGGAAGACCCAGGACACGTTGGGAAGACTATGTCTACCGGCTGGCCTGGGAACGCCTCGGGATCCCCCGGGAAGAGCTGGACGACGTGGCTGGGGAGAGGAAAGTCTGGGCTTCCCTGCTTAGGCTGCTGCCCCCGCGATCCGACCTCGGATAATCGGAAGAAGATGGATGGATGGACTTATGTTCTCTGAGTATTTAATTTATATTTGCATGTCTCATGACACATTGTCTGTAAGTAATATTGGCTGCATTTCTGATAGTTGTTGGTGTTCCGTGTTGTTCCAGACCACAGCAAACGTTACCCAGCTTGCAAAGATTGTAATAAATCCATTAGAAGAAGACAGCCTGCCGTTTCCTTTAACTTGGACACACACATCCCCACCTTTGGCCATACGGAGCCAGTAATTTCCAGAAGTTATCTCAGCCTCTGAGAAGCCTCCATTTTACTAATGATTTCCAATGTTGCAAAAATGTGTAGAATAAAAATTAAAATACAACATTTCTGTCACGGAAGATCTGCGTCAGCCTTTGCTAGTAGGCTAATATAGCTAATATATACACTTACATCATGTGTTGTCTTCATTATAACACTTATATAAGACTTTTAAACTCGTTTTGATAGTAGGCTAATATAGCAAATATAGACACTTACCTCATGTGTTGCCTTCATTATAACACTTATATAAGACTTTTAAACTCATTTTGATAGTAGGCTAATATAGCAAATATAGACACTTACCTCATGTGTTGCCTTCATTATAACACTTATATAAGGCTTTTAATTTTTTTGCAGCTCCAGACACATTTTGGGTTGCCGACCCACAATGTGTAGTAACACCCAGTGTAGCATCAAATTGAACCGCTCTATTGATGTCACATGACCACTGACCAGAAGAGCAGTTATTCCACGCCGAGTCGACTGCACAACAACACAGGTTAATGTGAATGAAGTGGAACAGTAATGTCCTTGTCCGGGGCAAAAAGGGAGTGGGGTGTGGACCTGCTTTAGTCGAGCGGTAAAAAGAAGATTCAACATATGCACAGAAGGATCACTGTGGTGACACTGAATAAATTAAAGTTAAAGTTAAATTCGATTAAATTACAGTTAAATTAAATTAAAGTTAAAGTTAATGCTTTTATTTCAAGTCGCCTGGACTACTGCAATGCACTTTATGCTGGCATTAGCCAAAAAGCTCTCTCCCGGTTGCAGTTAGTCCAGAACGCGGCAGCACGACTTTTAACAGGGGCCAGGAAACGTGAGCATATAACCCCAATTCTTCGGAGTTTGCACTGGCTCCCTGTTCATTTTAGAATTGATTTTAAATCCTTGCTGTTTGTTTTTAAAGCTTTACATGGACTGGCACCTCAGTATATCTCGGACCTCATCCAAATTTACACTCCTGCGCGCGCTCTGAGGTCCGAGAGCCAGCTCCAGCTCGTGGTGCCCAGTACGAGACTTAAAACCAGGGGAGACAGGGCCTTCTCTGTGGTCGGCCCTAAACTCTGGAACACTCTGCCCCTCCATGTTCAAACTGCTCCCACAGTGGAGTGTTTTAAGTCTCGTCTTAAGACCCACTTTTATTCTTTGGCTTTTAACACTACGTGAGTTGTGTAGTCTTCTGTCCTCTGTTGTCCTGTGTGGTTAGGGTTAGGGTTATAAATTTTGATGTCTATTTTACTGTTTTAATTGGTTTTACCCTTTGAAATCGTTTTTAATCATATTTATTTTTTATATTGTCTCTGTATTGGTTTTCTATTAATTTATTCTTTGTTTTTATTCAGTCATTGGTGTAGCATAATATTGTTTTTAATATTGTTTTTAATATCGTTTTTAATATTGTTTTTAATATTGTTTTTAACATGGCTGTGCAGCACTTTGGAAACATTCTTGTTGTGTAAATGTGCTATATAAATAAAGTGGATTGGATTAAAGTTCTTACCTTGCTAGTTTTTCCACACTTGCAGGGAAGGTAAAAGAAAACAATTGTAAATATATTAAGAGTAAAAGTAATTAAAGTGTTCAGCACATTTATTCATTATCACTTATTTGTTCACTGTTCTGTTACAGAGAACAATGAAATTGGAGAAAATTGCTATGATATGAAAAGGGGTAGGATTAAATAAGCTCTGCTTCTTCCTACTCCTGGCGTGCTGTAATGAAACAACTGGAAATATGTGATGCATTACATCGTATCGTATGCACGTTCGAAATAAACTGAAACTGAACTGAACAAGACCGCCGACTTAGTTAATATAAATACAACAAATATAACTATTTAGGGTACATTGTGTACAATTAAAGCAATGTAATGTGTCCCTATGTTATGAAAAAAAACACATTAGAACTTGTTAATTCGTTATTGTATGGCATCAATATATCTGGTATTGCATCTCATTGTTTCAGCCCTAATTATAGGTGCTAACACGCATACTACATGCGCTACGATATTATCAATATTTGGCAACCATCTCCAATGAGCTGCAAAAGCCTGAAATGAACACATCAACAAATCACATTGGACGGGTTTTGATCTTCCTCCAGAGGAAAATGAAAATGTGCAATTTTTAAAGGAAATGACATCGGATGGAAAACACGCAGATGTTCACCTCCTTGCTGTATACCATATGTCCTCTTTCAAGCCAAAAGCAATACGGCAGCGTTTTGATAGCATCCGTTCAGGTGTGTTTGCTTCTGCTCTCGATTAATTTCTCTCATTCTGCTGCCGCTTTGACCTTTTTTGCGAGGAAAAAAAAGAATTAACCAATTTATTTTAAAGAAAGCTGATCATCAAAAAAAATAAAAAGTAGTTGATATTACCAATGAGAAAAGGCTAGGAGTTCTAACATTTACTTGAGTTTGACGGTGCGTTCGAGGTCAACATAAGGTAAAAGCCGCCATGACTCTGCTGCATGCGCAACTGCATAACCCTCCTAATACCTCGGTCATGTCAAGACTCCAGCCAAGCATAAAGAGAACTGTTGTTGCGTGAGAAAAGGTTTTTCTCAGGGCCACATGGTTGCCTCTGATACTTGCCTCCGTCTCAGATAGCTGCAGGACAAACAAAGTTGGGATTGTTGAGAGAAAAAATATACAACAGTTATACATGTAAGAGATCAGTTCGAGCACCATTTGAACAGAATGGTTGGGAGAAATATTACCTAGCAGAGGCATCTAGAAGATTTATATTGTAGTAATTTTTGCATCGAGGCTGCACCCAAATAGGGTTAGTCCAGATGAGGGCTGTCTTCAACTCAGGATTTTCATTGTCAAATCTGATTTGTTAGATTTTTCCCATTGTCCAAGATCAATTAAACCTATGGCAGGGGTGTCATACTCATTTTAGATGGGGGCCACATGGAGAACAATCTACTCCCAAGTGGGCCGGACTGGTAAAATCACGGCACGATAACCTAAAGATAAAGACAACGATTATTTTCTTTGTTTAAAAATACAAGAAGCACATTCTGAAATTGTACAAATCATAATGTTGTTGTTTTTTTTATTTACATGTTGCGGTTAAGAGTATCCTGTCTTTATTTTCTCGTTATTTATAATTTCTGAATAAAGTATGTGATAATGTTCATCAGTCAACTCATTGGTGTTAATTTTCAATCAATCAAGACAAAAAAAATAATATCAAAATCAAATTACAGGATGTTATTTATTTATGTAGTTTCATCATTTTCCTCGACTGGTGCACAAACATCATGTGGTTAATTGTTTTAACATATGTAGCATCATCTACAAAGATACAAATAATTGCTATTGCGACATTTAGTGGACACATTTAGAACAGCAGTTTCTTTCATTCAAAAATTTCAGGTTAATTTTGATACCGTATTTTTTGGACTATAAGTTGCAGTTTTTTTCATAGTTGCGACTTATACTCAGGAGCGACTTATGTGTGAAATTATTAACACATTACCGTAAAATATCAAATAATATTATTTAGCTCATTCACGTAAGAGACTAGACGTATAAGATTTCATCGGATTTAGCGATTAGGAGTGACAGATTGTTTGGTAAACGTATAGCATGTTCTATGTGTTATAGTTATTTGAATGACTCTTACCATAATATGTTACGTTAACATACCAGGCACGTTCTCAGTTTGTTATTTATGTGTCATATAACGTACACTTATTCAGCCTGTTGTTCACTATTCTTTATTTATTTTAAATTGCCTTTCAAATGTCTATTTTTGGTGTTGGGTTTTGTGAAATACATTTCCCCCAAAAATGCGACTTATACTCCAGTGCGACTTATATATGTTTTTCTTCTTCTTTATTACGCATTTTCGGCCGGTGCGACTTATACTCCGGAGCGACTTATACTCCGAAAAATACGGTACTCAAACTCATCCCGCGGGCCGGATAAAACCTGTTCGCGGGCCTGATCCGGCCCTCGGGCCGTACGTTTGAAACCCCTGATCTATGGCATCTTTTTGTAGTTATTTTTTTTTACAAATTAACAGTGTAGTACTATACACTAGTCACTAGGTGTCAGTAACATCACATGGGTGTAGATATGGCCACTATAGGAAGTAGGAAAAAATGCTAACAACTGGAGCAAGTAAAAGAAACATATAAAAAGAGTAAAATAATTCATTAAAAAGAACCAAACACAGATTTAATGTGCAACTTTTTTCCAGTTCCTTCTCCGACTCAATGATTAGCTCTCAGCAACAAGTGCAGTCAATCACATGAGAGACGAATTCACAGGAACCGTGTTTCCTGAACAGCATCCAATCACTTTGCTCCTGAGGTCTCGCCTCCAAAATGGCAAGTTATTTTACGCGCGTGTAGAAAGCCATCCACCAGCGAGCAGCATTTCACGTCGAACGTGTGTGCGGGGGACGTTTAGCGTGGATCACACTTTCATGTGAATTGAAAGTCTGTTCAAATGCATATTTTTTGTGCCTTTTAACTTTTGTCGTATTTCTGGCGCCGTAGATTTCCAACTCCACCCCAAACAGTGTACATGAGTCAGGCCAGATTTTCAAGCATTAACAAATTATATACCGTATTTTCCGGACCATAGGGCGCACCAGATTGTAAGGCGCACAGACGATCAATGGTCTATTGTCGATCTTTTTTTCCTATATAAGCCGCATTAAAGGGGTCATATTATTATTATTTTTTTCTAAATGTAAAACACTTCCTTGTGGTCTACATAACATGTAATGGTGGTTCTTTTGTCAAAATGTTGCATAGATTATGTTTTACAGATCATTTTCAAGCCGCTTTCTGACAGTCGCTTAAGGATGCGCCGTTTTGTGGGCGGTCTTATTTACGTGGCTCACCTTCGGCAGCGTCTTCTCCCCATCGGCAGCGTCTTCTCCCCGTCATCTTTGTTGTAGCGGTGTAGCGTACAAGGACGAGAGTGGAAGAAGGGTCAAAGGATGGAGCTAACTGTTTTAATGACATTCAGACTTTACTCAAATCAATAACGGAGCAGCATCTCCTCATTCGGAAACAACTACAAGGCCTGAAATGTGTCTCGTGAAAAACTGTCCGACCGGAACTCTGTAATAACTAAAGTTCCTTGGGTGAATAATGTAAACTCACTACACCGGTATGTTTTAGCACTTTCATGGCCAGTTTACTGACAGATATAAGTAAGAAATTTACACTACTTTATATTAGAAATGGCAACAGCGGAGGACAAATGTCACATAACAAGAAGATAGAGAAAAAGAAGAAGCTTATCGACTACAGTGTCGGCACGGACTACAAAGGCGGATGCGCACAATTTTTTAGGATTTACGTAGATCCCAAATACAGATCAACAGGTATCAGAAGGTAAGAACAGTTGTTTTTGCATAATATTGCGAAACGAAACGCCAGACAATATGTCTTACCTTATACACACACCATAATAATACTCCTATGTTGAAGCACAGTACAATCCATCAAGCGGTGCGGCTTCATAGCTTACCAAAGTCGTACTATAACATTTTGATAGAATTTTGAGCACCGTGTGTAATGTTCTATATTTTCAATGGAACATATAAAATGTTGGTGTTGTTTACTTGAGTCATATTGCCATCATAGTGCAGTCTACACATATCTCTTATGTTTGACTGCCATATACTAGTCATACTTATCATTACACCATGTACCAAATAAAATTGCTTAGGGGTCAGTAAGCAAAACCAGAATCATTCAGTACATTAGGCACAGCGGGTTATAGAGCGTACTGTCGAGTTTTGAGAAAAAAAAAAGATTTTAAGTCCGCCTATAGTCCGAAAAATACGGTATACTACTTTGACAAATGAAAAGCATATTTTATCGTAAGTTCATGAGCTGGAGTATACTCCAAAATATATTTGTCTTACCTTATACATACACCATAATAATACTCGTATGTTGAAGCACAGTACAATCCATCAAGCGGTGCAGCTTCATAGCTTACCAAAGTCGTACTAAAACATTTTGATAGATTTTCGAGCGCTGTGTGTGTTGTTCTATATTTTCAATGGAACATCTAAAATGTTGGCGTTGGTTACTTGAGCCATATTGCCATCATAGTGCAGTCTACACGTATCTCTTATGTTTGACTGCCATCTACTGGTCACACTTATCATTACACCATGTACCAAATCAAATTGCTTCGAGGTCTGTAAGCAAAACCAGAATAATTCCGTACTTTAGGCGCACCAGGTTACAGAGCGCACTGTCGAGGTTTGAGAAAAAAAAATATTTTAAGTATGCTTTATAGTCCGAAAAAAAAGGTATACTACTTTGACAAATGAAAAGCACATTTTATAGTAATTTCATGAGCTGTGGTATATTTAAAAATATATTTGTCTTACCTTATACACACACCATAATAATACTCGTATGTTGAAGCACAGTACAATCCATCAAGCGGTGCTTCTTCATAGCTTACCAAAGTCGTACTATAACATTTTGATAGATTTTTGAGCGCCGTGTGTAATGTTCTATATTTTCAATGGAACATATACAATGTTGGTGTTGTTTACTTCAGTCATATTGCCATTATAGTGCAGTCTACACGTATCTCTTATGTTTGACTGCCATCTACTGGTCACACTTATCATTACACCATGTACCAAATAAAATTGCTTCGAGGTCAGTAAGCAAAACGAGAATTAATCCGTACATTAGGCGCACCAGGTTACAGAGCGCACTGTCGAGGTTTGAGGGGAAAAAAAGGATTTTAAGTATGCTTTATAGTCCGAAAAATACTGTATACTACTTTGACAAATGAAAAGCATGTTTTATCGTAAGTTCATGAGCTGGAGTATAGTCAAAAATATATTTGTCTTACCTTATACACACACCGTAATAATACTTGTATGTTGAAGCACAGTACAATCCATCAAGCGGTGCGGCTTCATAGCTTTTCAAAGTCGTACTAAAACATTTTAATAGATTTTTGAGCGCCGTTTGTTATGTTCTATATTTTCAATGGAACATATAAAATGTTGGCGTTGTTTACTTGAGTCATATTGCCATCATAGTCCAGTCTACACGTATCTCTTATGTTTGACAGCCATCTACTGGTCACACTTATCATTACACCATGTACCAAATAAAATTGCTTCGAGGTCGGTAAGCAAAACCAGAATAATTCAGTACATTAGGTTATAGAGCGCACTGTTGACTTTTGAGAAAAAAAAAGATTTTAAGTCCGCCTTATAGTCCGAAAAATATGGTATACGACTTTGACAAATGAAAAGCATATTTTATCGTAAGTTCATGATCTGGAGTATACTCAAAAATATATTTGTCTTACCTTATACATACACCATAATAATACTTGTATGTTGAAGCACAGTACAATCCATCAAGCGGTGCGGCTTCATAGCTTTCCAAAATCGTACTAAAATATTTTGATAGATTTTTGAGCGCCGTTTGTAATGTTCTATATTTTCAATGGAACATATACAATGTTGGCGTTGTTTACTTGAGTCATATTGCCATCATAGTGCAGTCTACACGTATCTCTTATGTTTGACAGCCATCTACTGGTCACACTTATCATTACACCATGTACCAAATAAAATTGCTTCGAGGTCGGCAAGCAAAACCTGAATTATTCCGTACATGAGGCGCACCGGGTAGGCGCACCGGGTTATAGGGCCCACTGTCGAGATTTTAAGTGCGCCTTAAAGTCCGGAAAATACGGTAATCGAGAAAAATGTTAGTGTTGATGAAAAATGGTCAGACGGACTTGGAAAGTGTTCTAAAATGCTACATTTGCATTTTTCTAAGTCTCCAGGCTGATAGGTTCATATTAATATGAATTTTTTTATTATCATTTCATGGGCATTACTCTGGGTAGGAAAAACGGCAGCCATGAATGTCGGCCGAGCCGAAAGTGATGAAAAATGATGCAAGGATTCAGGCCGATTTCTTTCATTCAACAGAATGCCGGAAGAATTTTGCTCATCTGCCAGGCCGACAATCATCTTGGCTAAATCTAACAGCAAAGTCCACTCGTCTGAAAATGCTGAATAGCAATGGAAAACATGTGTAAGCCATGTCTTCCTCCCAAGCTTCTCTCTCTAATGACTCCAAAATGATCAGCATTTTCCTTCAAGTGTGTCAAATCCGAATATGGACATTATTCCTCCTCCAGAGCCCCACTTCCATGCCGGCAGAAGCCTGAATGCCTTTTTAGAAATTGGGAAATTTCCTCAAAGGATCATGTTTGCCAGTCGGGATTGGCAGACTGCACAGATGAGATACATGGCCGCCGGCACTTGTCTTAGCGCTTGTTATGATGTCGGCGGCGGCCCTGAAACGACATTAAGGCGCCTCGCGGCCAAACAACTTGCAACATACACAATAAATTGGTCTCTAATCGTTGGCGGTCTATATTTGGCCTCGTTCCATGACAGACAGGCTCTGTGAAGGAATGGTCGGATTTGGAAGCAAAGGTTTTTTTGAACAGGGATCCCGAGTGAAGATCAGCCAGTGTACATTGTGGCGAGCATGACAAGTACGGAGAGGGGCGAGGGCTACGACGGGGATTAGAGTCTCCAGCTTTGGTAGCGGGATTGAGCTGTGCAGACCATGCTCGAGAAGCCTTTTTTGGGTGGCATTGACATACGTTGGCGGTAGTGATGCACCAAATTTTCGGCCATCTAAAAATGGCCTAAAGTTGTATCGTCAGATTTTTGGAAGAAATAAAATACACTAGTGCCAATACCCGGTGTTGTGATGACGGTAGGAGGACACGCGCTTGTCTGGAGTAGAAGCAACTTGTCTGCACACCTGTTGTGGTAGCTATTTCTGTGTTATTTATATTTCTGTAGTCCTGTATACACTACCGTTCAAAAGTTTGGGGTCACCCAAACAATTTTGTGGAATAGCCTTCATTTCTAAGAACAAGAATAGATTGTCGAGTTTCAGATGAAAGTTCTCTTTTTCTGGCCATTTTGAGCGTTTAATTGACCCCACAATTGTGATGCTCCAGAAACTCAATCTGCTCAAAGGAAGGTCAGTTTTGTAGCTTCTGTAACGAGCTAAACTGTTTTCAGATGTGTGAACATGATTGCACAAGGGTTTTCTAATCATCAATTAGCCTTCTGAGCCAATGAGCAAACACATTGTACCATTAGAACACTGGAGTGATAGTTGCTGGAAATGGGCCTCTATACAACTATGTAGATATTGCACCAAAAACCAGACATTTGCAGCTAGAATAGTCATTTACCACATTAGCACATTAGCAATGTATAGAGTGTATTTCTTTAAAGTTAAGACTAGTTTAAAGTTATCTTCATTGAAAAGTACAGTGCTTTTCCTTCAAAAATAAGGACATTTCAATGTGACCCCAAACTTTTGAACGGTAGTGTATATTATTAAGTTAAATTAATTATTTATTTGTTGCTTAATGAATGCTTGGGCGTAATGCACTTTGGTGTTGGTCATTGCGGCAGTCTACCCCAGGGCAGCTGTGGCTACAAATGTAGCTTACCACCACCAGGTGTGAATGAATGATGGGTTCCCACTTCTCTGCGAGCGCTTTGAGTATCTAATAATAGAAAAGCGTGATATAAAATCTAATCCATTAATATTACTATTATTGTGGTGGTGTTTGATGAATACTTGGGCCTACTGTGCTACTCTACTTGTTACTTCTCTTGTTATGGTTGTGGTAGTCCTTTTTGTGTCATTAGTACTGCATATGTTAAGTTAAATTATTAATTTTTGGAAATGCCATGAAAATATGTTTTGATATGTTGCGAGTAGTGTTGTCCCGATACCAATATTTTGGTACCAGTACCAAAATTATTTCGATACTTTTCGATACTTTTCTAAATAAAGCGGACCACAAAAAGTTGCATAATTGGCTTTATTTTAACAAAAAATCTTAGGGTACATTAAACATATGTTTGTTATTGCAAGTTTGTCCTTAAATAAAATAGTGAACATACAAGACAACTTGTCTTTTATTAGTAAGTAAGCAAACAAAGGCTCCTAATTTAGCTGCTGACGTATGCAGTTCTGTTATTTTGTCAAATATATGAAGGACAAGTGGTAGAAAATGAATTATTAATCTACTTGTTCATTTACTGTTAATATCTGCTTACTTTCTCTCTTAACATGTTCTATCTACACTTCGGTTAAAATGTAATAATAACTTATTTTTCTGTTGTTTGAAACGTACATTAGTCTTTGGACGATACCACGAATTTGGGTATCAATCCGATACCAAGTAGTTACATGATCATACATTGGTCATATTCAAAGTCCTCATGTGTCCAGGGACATCTTTCCTGAGTTTATAAACATAATATACATTTAAAAAAAACGAAAGAAGATGTTGTGATGCCAAAGAATATCAATGTAATCATAGTAGTATTCGCTACTTTTCTTGATATCATTACAGTGGATGTTAGGTGTGGATCCACCAATGGCCGGTACTTTTCACAGGTGGTATAGTACCGAACATGATTCATTACTATCGCAGTACTATACTAACACCGGTTAGTATAGTAATTAACTTGCAACCCCAGTTGCAAGTTAATTTATTGAATTAGAAAGTCATTTACATTCTGTGTCATGTACAGCACCTGTGACGAGAGCATATAGGGGCGCACAGGTGAAATTGATTGGACAAAAAAATGTCGGGTTGAAAGATTAGCAGTGAAAACAGTTTTTGACCACTTTTAATGGAACACTTGAGCTTAGTTTTTTGTTTATAGCTTTGTATGCAGTTAAACTTGTTTTTGTTTACCTTGGATGGACTGTTGAAAAGAAGACCTTTTTGCAATTAAAGCTACGGCCTTTGATTTAGAACAGGGGTGTCAAACGTACAGCCCGCGGGTCAATCATGTTTTTTTCCGTCCCGCAAGATGAGTTCGCAAAGTATAAAAATGACCTGACATTTTTTAATCAAATAAACTGCTGTTCTAAATGTGTCCACTGGATGTGGCAATAGCAATTCTTTGAATTCCCTGACTTCAGAGAGGGCGGAGCTATGTGCCGTGTGTCAACACTTCCGTATTTGGACACTATTTACTTACGTTGCTTATTAATGATAGTTTACAAAATGTGGATTGTTAAGTTCATGCTTTGGTTGTCAAATATGTTGTTAATGTAACCTTTATTTATACCCAAATAAATGATTTTGATAATCTTGTGTTATACTTATAACTGGGAGGCATATTTGACTGATGAACATTATCACATCACTTCTTCAGAAAGTATAAATTACCCAAATGAAGATATACTATTAACCGCAATATGTCAAGTGCAAAAAAACAACATTATTTTTTAAGTTTCAGAATGTGTTTGGTCTATTTTTAAACAAAGAAAACAATCTGAAGTTGTCTTTATTTTTAAGTTATCATGCCGTGATTTTACCAGTCGGGCCCACTTGGTAATAGATTTTCCTCCATGTGACCCCCGATCTAAAATGAGTTTGACTACCCTGATTTAGAACCTGGGAAAGCTTGGAAAGGCCGAAACACTTGTCAACCTTCCCGTTTTTGTTGGGAAATAACGTTTTTTGTCATTCTTTCACAATGTTTTTCGCAGCGCTGTTTTTTCCCCTCACGCCTGCCTTCGGACCGCGACGCCTCACTTCAGCCCCTGACCTCCTGCCTCGTCCCTGGATCTCCGAGCCTGCCTTGCCCTTCCTGTACTTCCGCACCGATCTCAACACGCACCTTCAACACCACCTGGTAACACTCCTCATATACTTACCACACATAGTCACACCGTATACATTTGGGTGAATCACACACTTCATGTATATTTTTATATTTCAATAAACACGCCTAAGCTAACGACGTCCCTGCCTCCGTGCCGTCTCCTCCTCCCACTGTATCGTTACAATGTATCAACTTTCTATTTTAAAACATGGTCAAAAAGTCAAAACAACAACAGGCTTAAAGGCCTACTGAAACCCACTACTACCGACCACGCAGTCTGATAGTTTATATATCAATGATGAAATCTTAAACATTGCAACACATGCCAATACGGCCGGGTTAGATTAGTAAAGTGCAATTTTAAATTTCCCGCAAAATACTCTGCTTAAAACGTCTCGGTATGATGACGTTTGCGCGTGACGTCACGGATTGTAGCGGACATATTGGGACACCATTGTGGCCAGCTATTAAGTCGTCTGTTTCCATCGCAAAATTCCACAGTATTCTGGACATCTGTGTTGGTGAATCTTTTGCAATTTGTTTAATGAACAATGAAGACAGCAAAGAAAAAAAGCTGTAGGTGGGAAGCGGTGTATTAGCGGCCAGCTGCAGCAACACAACAAGGAGGACTTTGAGTTGGATAGCAGACGCGCTACCGTGAGTATGCAGCTTTGGCTTCCAAACATTTGATCGCTTGCCCGTCCGTGCGTGCCGCTATGTGCATGTCACGTACGTAACTTTGGGGAAATATATGTGCTGTATGAACTTTACGGAGGTGAACGGTACTTTGGGCTGTGGGATTGAGTGTGTTGTGCGGGTGTTTGAGTTGTATTGGTGGGTTATATGGACGGGAGGGGGGAGGTGTTTGTTATGCGGATTAATTTGTGGCATATTAAATATAAGCCTGGTTGTGTTGTGGCTAATAGAGTATATATATGTCTTGTGTTTATTTATTGTTTTAGTCATTCCCAGCTGAATATCAGGTCCCACCCGCCTCTCACAGCATCTTCCCTATCTGAATCGCTTCCACTGCCCTCTAATCCTTCACTCTCATTTTCCTCATCCACGAATCTTTCATCCTCGCTCAAATTAATGGGGTAATCGTCGCTTTCTCGGTCCGAATCGCTCTCGCTGCTGGTGGCCATGATTGTAAACAATGTGCAGATGTGAGGCGCTCCACAACATGTGACGTCACGCTACTTCCGGTACAGGCAAGGCTTTTTTATCAGCGTCCAAAAGTTGCGAACTTTATCGTCGATGTTCTCTACTAAATCCTTTCAGCAAAAATATGGCAATATCACGAAATGATCAAGTATGACACATAGAATGGACCTGCTATCCCCGTTTAAATAAAAATATTTCATTTCAGTAGGCCTTTAACTGTCCTCCTTATGCAGCCCCCCTGCTTACACACACACACACACACACACACACACACACACACACACACACACACACACACACACACACACACACACACACACACACACACACACACACACACACACACACACACACACACACACACATTGTCACTAGCCTTGTGGTGCACTCACAGTTTGCAATAAAAAAAACGTCTTAAATTTAACAGACAGGTTGCTGCGATGATAAGGAATAAACAATTAAATCCACTTAACCTTGTCGGGTAATCTTTGTGAATTTCAAACCACGCATTTCTTTTCAACTGCTTCTCTAGACTCATACCGCGCTTTCAAAACTAGAACATTTTGTAAAAAGTCTAAAAAAACGACCGCACTGCTCTGCTGATTGAATAAGCAGTGAGCTCTGGAGATCAATCAGCCGGCCCTCACTGGTTGTGCTGCAAGGCAAAAAGTGGCTGCCCTGCAGGCACACACAGGGTGGATGGAACGTTCATTGTTCGTACAGTTTAGGGGTTTGTATATCGAGGTTCCGAGGTACATCCGAGAATGACTCGCGGACAAAATGCAATGTGGAAATATCAAGAGGAGGATTTTCCACAAAGACGTTTCCACGTCGGGTTTAATCACCTGTTATCCAAACAGTCTGATCGCTATTCTGATTATGTGAACACCGAACAGAAAAACAAAGTTCTGCCAGTTTTGACTCTGCAGACATCGATCTTTCTGTGGCGCCTTTTGGTATTTGACCTGTAAATTACTATTTTTATTTTATATTGTTGTAGCACCTGCTGTAAATGAATATTTACATAATTGCATGATTATTTTATTCTTTGAAGAATAAATATCAGCATCTCTATCCTCCTTCAAAACCGCACCAAAAGAACACCTCCAGGCAACTTCAACCCTAAACTAACACCCTCCCCTCCTCATCATACCTCTTCGGATTGTAAACAATCAAATGTAGACACTTTTTCTTATACTTTCTGATCTTTCTCTCTGTGTCCACTACCTGCTGTACATATCCTACCAAGTCAGTCCAACACTGTTCCAATGTCCATTTCTCTGATGATGCAATTGTTGATGACTGAAGTGTTGATACCAACCAAACCTAACCCCCGTCCATATCCCACACCCCGGATTGTAAATAATGTAAATATTTCAATGTATATACTCGGTAGATTATATTGTGTGATGACTGTATTATGAAAATAGTATATATCTGTATCATGAATCAAATTAAGTGGACAAGTTGAAAAACGTATTCGGGTGTTACCATTTAGTGGTCAATTATACGGAATATGCACTTCACTGTGCAATCTACTAATAAAAGTTTCAATCAAGCAATCAAAAAGGCATGTGAAATGTCAGCGGGTTGCTCTTGCCTGGTTTTTTTGGGGCTTGCGTGACAGCCGAGTGAAGTTTTTCTCTCATTTTCATACCTGAAATATTAATGTGTTGAATTGCAATGGCTTGATTTGAGTGAAGTTAGTAAACAATCATAACTATAAATGCAATGGTAATAAAAAATGTGCATCATTTTCCTTATTTTATGTGTCGGTCAATTAATTTCGGTTCATACATAGATGGATGTAAATAAGGTCTAAAGATATAGGTGTCTATTTTTTGTCATAAAACCAATGAAACGCTTACTTGTTTCTAACTTGCTGTTAAAGCTGCTGGAAGCCTGAGTGGAGAACCTGTCGCCAGGAGACTAATAACCTCATGGCGGCTCTTGCAATGAGGCCGAACAGAAAGTTTGACAAGAGAAAACAATGTGTTGTTCTCTGCTGGGATGGCAGTCTGGGTCCCCATGCGTCTGCAAGATGAAGAGTACACAAAGCACATGTTTGTCTCGTCCTCCAGGGTCAGGCGTGCGATTAGAGAGCCCCCGCGAGCAACAAAACCAGGTGATGCAGAGGACCCAGACGTATTGGCGAGTTTGCTGGCTGGCGTAGTAGGTAAACTGCCTGTGGAAATTCAAAACACGTGAGGAATCCAGAATGTACGCAACATTTCATACATCTGATTAATTTTCCACCCCGAAACTTTCAGGCTGGGGAGTGGCAGCATTAACCACAGATAGCACTGACAGGGTTTGCTCATGTTCTTTTACAAATCCCAAAACCAGTGAAGTTGCCACGTTGTGTAAATCATAAATAAAAACAGAATACAATAATTTGCAAATCCTTTTCAATCTATATTCAATTGAATAGACTGCAAAGACAAGATACTTAACGTTCAAACTGGTAAAGTTTGTTATTTTTTGCAAACATTAGCTCATTTGGAATTTGATGCTTGCAACATGTTTCAAAAAAGCTGGCACGAGTGGCAAAAAAGACTGAGAAAGATGAGGAATGCTCATCATCCACTTATTTGGAACATCCCACAGGTGAACAGGCTAATTGGGAACAGGTGGGTGCCATGATTGGGTATAAAAGCAGCTTCCATGAAATTCTCAGTCATTCACAAACAAGGATGGGGCAGAGGTCACCACTTTGTGAACAAATGTGTGAGCAAATTTTCGAACAGTTTAAGAACAACATTTCTCAACCAGCTATTGCAAGGAATTTTGGCATTTCACCATCTAAGGTCTGTAATATCATCAAAAGGTTCAGAGAATTTGGAGAAATCACTGCATGTAACATTGAATGCCCATGACATTGGATCCCTCAGGCGGTACTACATCAAAAAGCGACATCAGTGTGTAAAGGATATCACCACATGGGCTCAGGAACACTTCAGAAAACCACTGTCAGTAACTACAGTTTTGTCATGTCTGTTGATCATGTTTTTGTTTGGCCATGTGCTGTTTATTTTTTGGACTCGTTTTAGTTCCTGGTTGTGCACTTCCTTGTTTGTTTGTTACCTTGCCAACCCATTAGTTTTCACCTGTCATGTCACGCACCTTTTTCACGTTTTGAGTCACGCACCTGTTTTCACTGATCATGTCACTATTTAAATCTGTCTGTTTCTGTTGTTCGTCCTGGCGACATCACACTTTTTCATCACTCTGCTTCATGTCATGTTCACAGTTCCTTGCCAAGTAAGTTTTGTTTATTATTGCCACAGTTAGTGTTTTTGTTTCATCGTTCATAGTTTCTGCCTTTTTGTGCAAGTTTTATTTTCATAGCCAAGTTTTTGTACTTCCGCCTTGTGCGCGCTTTTTGTTTATTCCTTTTTTTGAGTGTTAAAATGAAATCATGTACCCACCTTCACGCCACGTATGGTCAAAATCATTTGCACCACGGGAGAACAAATCACGCCAAAGCCCCAGTCTTGACAAGTTTGTCACTACATTTGTACAGTAAGTGCAAGTTAAAACTCTACTATGCAAAGCCAAAGCTATTTATCAACAACACCCACAAATGCCGCTGGCTTCGCTGGGCCCGAGCTCATCTAAGATTGACTGATGCAAAGTGGAAAAGTGTTCTGTGGTCTTACAAGTCCACATTTCAAATTGTTTTGGGAAACTGTGGACTTTGTGTCCTCCCGAACAAAGAGGAAAAGAACCATCCGGACTGTTATAGGCGCAAAGTTGAAAAGCCAGCATCTGTGATGGTATGGGGGTGTATTAGTGCCCAAGGCATGGATAACTTACACATCTGTGAAGGCACCATTAATGCTGAAAGGTACATACAGGTTTTGGAGCAACATATGTTGCCATCCAAGCAACGTTATCATGGACGGCCCTGCTTAATTTAGCAAGACAATGCCAAGCCACGTGTTACAACAGTGTGGCTTCATAGTAAAAGAGTGCGGGTACTAGACTGGCCTGCCTGTAGTCCAGACCTGTCTCCCATTGAAAATGTGTGGCGCAATATGAAGCCTAAAATACCACAAGGGAGACCCCCGGACTGTTGAACAACTTAAGCTGTACATCAAGCAAGAATGGGAAAGAAATCCACCTGGAAAGCTTCAAAAATTGGTCTCCTCAGTTCCCAAATGTTTATTGAGTGTTGTTAAAAGGAAAAGTCATGTAACACAGTGGTAAAAATGCCCCTGTGCCAAATTATTTGCAATGTGTTGCTGCCATTAAATTCTAAGTTAATGATTATTTGCAAAAAAAAAAAATATGTTTCTCAGTTCAAACATTAAATATCTCGTCTTTGCAGTCTATTCAATTGAATATAAGTTGAAAAGGATTTGCAAATCATTGTATTCTCTTTTTATTTACGAATTACACAATGTGCCAACTTCACTGGTTTTGGGTCCCCGGGTAAAACTGTCTAAAAATGTCTTATAGTTTATTAGTCTGTTTGTTAGCACAAAGCAAACGATTAAAACTCCCTTTTGGAGGAATTGTCGACAACCTAAAGATTTCATGTTTCACATTAAATATTTCGCACCATATTAAATGCATCAAGTTGGCACTTACACAGCGCTGCAGTCCCCCCCGCCCCCCTCTTATCGCTCTATCGCAGAGGCATTTTAGGCTGTGCAAGGAATTCCAAAGTACGTGTAAATCTCCCAACTTGCAAATTGGACGACATGGGAGAACCCTTGGCAATACATGAGAAAGATGTTGAAAGCCAGAGCGTTCCATTGATTTGACCCATGTGGGCCACACAAGCGTGAGCCATTAGTAGCTCCTCAGATGCCTCACATTTGTTTGCGTAAACGAGCTCCCAAGATGATTGCGCGGTAAAAAGATTGCAAAATGTGTGTTTTAATACAGCTATGACTTCACTTTCTAATAGATGGTGCACATACTGCAACAAGGGTTTCTACATTGCGAGTTATTCCGTAAAAAAAATCGATTCCACAGTTGAATACATTTCTTGCTGTGCGACCACCTGAGAAGCCCTAACAGCCCGACACAACAGTAAATAGCATTTGAAGCATTTATTCAGTACCGCACTCCATCCAAAGTGTATCCCGACCGCAGCGTACAAATTGAGCGATTCAATTTTAATCATTACACCTCCACCGCGCATCTCTGAGGGGTCTGCGTCAGATGTTTGTCTACGCCGTGTACTGGGCAAACTCCAAAGCAGTTGGCATCAATCAGCATTCGAGCGAAGCGCCTTGGCAGACAAAAGCCATTTGCAACTATTCCAGGGGAAGGAAAACAAAACAAAACTAAAGTGAAGCGTCTGCTTTTCATCCCGTGCGCTGATGTTTGCGTCAACAAATGACTTCATTACGTGCGGAGCATCTTTATTCATCGGCTTGGTCTCCATCCCTTAATATTAATTCCTTTACAGTATATTACATATTATGATATACCTGATCACTGAGCTTATAACAGCTTGCACACAACCACCAGGTCTGACGTCACACAGACTAACACCTAACCACCAGGTTAGTTAGTTAGTTAGTTAGTTAGTTAGTTAGTTAGTTTGAGTTTATTTCGAACATGCAAGCATACAACATGATACATCACAATTTCCAGTTTCTCTTTTCAACATGTTCGAAAAGGAGTAGGAAGAAGCAGAGCTTATTTAATCCTACCCCTTTTCTTTACATAACAGTTGCTGAAACTTTTTTTTTTATTCACTTCCTGTTCTCAATTTATTCACAATAAACTCCATATGTAATCACAATAAAAATAAATAAATAAATAATAGTAAGAATTTAATAATAATAATTGGTGAAGAAAGTCATATTTCATATGATGAGATAAGTAAGATTACTTTAAGAATGAATGAATGAATGGATGAAATAAATTGAAAATGTTTGTCATGGTTCTTCTTCTTTGTACTTTGTGAACACTTTAAGTTTGAAGAGTTTCTTGAAGTGGATCATATTAGTACATTGTTTGATTGCTTTGCTTAATCCATTCCATAATTTAATTCCACATACTGATATACTGAAGATCTTAAGTGTTGTACGTGCGTACAAATGTTTTAAATTACATTTTTCTCTAAGATTATATTTCTCCTCTTTTGTTGAGAAGAATTGTTGTATATTCTTGGGTAGCAGGTTATAGTTTGCTTTGTGCATAATTTTAGCTGTTTGCAAATTCACTATGTCGTGGAATTTCAGTATCTTTGATTCAATAAATAAAGGATTTGTATGTTCTCTATATCCAACATTATGTATTATTCTAACTGATCTTTTTTGTAACACCGTTAATGAATGAAGTGTACTTTTGTAATTATTTCCCCATATTTCTACACAGTAGCTCAGATATGGTAACACTAGTGAGCAGTATAGACTATGAAGTGATTTTTTGTCTAGAACATGTTTTGCTTTATTCATTATTGACGTGTTTCTTGCTACTTTATGTTGTATATTTTTTACGTGAGATTTCCAGTTCAATTTATCATCCATCATTATACCTAGAAATTTGGTTTCATTTACTCTTTCAATTTCTATTCCGTCTATTTGTATTTGTGTTTGACTTTCTCTTCTACTATTACCAAATAGCATTATTTTAGTTTTACTAAGATTCAACGATAGTCTGTTTTTGTCAAACCATCTTTTTAATTTGTTAATTTCTTCTGTTATTATTTGTATTATCTCCTGTGTGTTCTCTCCTGAACAAAACGCTGTTGTATCATCCGCAAATAATACTAACTTTAAATCTTTTGTAACTTTACAAATGTCATTTATATAGAGATTGAATAATTTAGGTCCTAATATTGATCCCTGAGGTGCTACATAATAATAGTAATGATGATAATTTATTAGATTTATATTGCGCTATTCTATCAAATAGATACTCAAAGCACTCACATTCACACTTCGGTGGTGAATTTTTGATTTTTTTTACACAAAATTTTTGTACACTGAATTTTTTTTTACACTGAATTAAAAAAAAAACTTAAAGGCCTACTGAAATGAATTGTTTTTATTTAAACGGGGATAGCAGATCCATTCTATGTGTCATTCTTCATAATTTCGCGATATTGCCATATTTTTGCTGAAAGGATTTAGTAGAGAACATCGACGATAAAGTTCGCAACTTTTGGTCGCTGATAAAAAAAAGCCTTGCCTATACCTGTGTGACGTCGCAGGTTTCCGTTATAGCACAACTGCAAAAGCCACAACAAATAAAAAACGGCACAACCCAACAACGTGAAGCTATAACACAACAACATATAGCCATAACACAACGATACAAAGAGAGAAGTGACAGCGGGCAAGTCTTGGTGACTCACCGACTTCCTGAGACGGAAAGTTTAAAAAACTGTTTAATGAACAAAGTTGGAAAAGTAAGTGAAGTGTGACCACCTTTTCAGTCATAAATAACTTTTTACGCCGTCACTTTCGTTGTGTCTGTCGCGTCCTTTGCGGTTTAAAGTTGTGTTGCAGCTTGATATTATTGTGTTGTGGCGTTTGTATTTGTTGTGGTTTTTGCAATTGTGCTGTACCTGAAATGTGTTGTGTTGTAATTTACGATACTTTCCTGTTGCGTTTGCATTTGTTTTGACCTTTCTCAGCCACTGTAGCTACCCGCCATTCTCGTTTTGCTGACTGATGGTGATGACGCCACAGACGGGCAAAAAGACTTAATTAACGTTAAACGCCCTTATCACTAAAAGTATTAAACTTCAAATAAAGTCTACCGTTCTTGTATCCAATGTTTTTCCTATTCTAGTATCGATAAAATCAATCGATTTCCTTTCAAAACAATGTTGGATCAATACTTATCTTGCGAGAGGCAAACTTGCCACGACAGATGGATGTCGTTGAATTTAAAGAATATAAATCGATATATCGATTATCGTATTTTCCGGACCATAGGGCGCACCGGATTATAGGGCGCATTAAAGATGTCATATTATTAAATTTTTTTTCTAAATGTAAAACACTTCCTAGTGGTCTACATAACATGTAATGGTGGTTCTTTGGTCAAAATGTTGCATAGATTATGTTTTACAGATCATCTTCAAGCCGCTTTCTGACAGTCGCTTCAGGATGCGCCGTTTTGTGGGCCGTCTTATTTACGTGGCTCACCTTCGGCAGCGTCTTCTCCCCGTCATCTTTGTTGTAGCGGTGTAGCGTGCAAGGACGGGGGTGGAAGAAGTGTCAAAAAATGGAGCTAACTGTTTTAATGACATTCAGACTTTACTTAAATCAATAATGGAGCAGCATCTTCTCATCCGGAAACAACCACACAGGAAATGTGTCCCGTGAAAAACCGTCCGACCGGAAGTCTCTAATAACTAAAGTTCCTTGGGTGAATAATGTAAACTCACTATACCGGTATGTTATAGCGCTTTCATGGCGAGTTTACTGACAGATATAAGTAAGAACTTTACACTACTTTATATATGAAATGGCAAGAGCGGAGGATGAATGTCACATAACAAGAAGATAGAGAAAAAGAAGAAGCTTATTGGCTATAAAGGTGGATTCGCACACTTTTTCAGGACTTATGCAGATCCCAAATACAGATCACCAGGTACCAGAAGGTAAGAAAAGTTGCTTTTTGTATACTATTGCGAAACAAAAAGCCAGATACTACGTCTTACCTTATACACACACCATAATAATACTCCTATGTTGAAGCACAGTACAATCCATCAAGCGATTTACCAAAGTGGTACTAAAACATGTTGATATATTTTTGAGCGCCGTGTGTAATGTTCTATATTTTCAATGGAACATACAACATTTTGGTGTTGTTTACTTGAGTCATATTGCAGTCTACACGTATCTCTTATGTGTGACTGTCATCATTATGCAGTCTGCATGTATCTCTTATGTGTAACTGCCATCATATTGCAGTCTACACGTATCTCTTGTGTTTGACTCCAATCTACTGGTTACACTTATCATTTCACCATGTACCAAATACAATAGTTTTGAGGTCGGTAAGCAAAACCCAAATTATTCCGTACATTAGGCGCACTGTCGAGTATTGAGAAAAAAGTTTTTTTTACGTGCGCCTTATCGTCCGGAAAATACGGTCGTCCAATATTTTGGTCCTCCACTTAAAGTAGCAAGCGCAATCTATCAAGCGACTTACCAAAGTCGTACTAAAATATTTTGATAGATTTTTGAGCGCCGCGTGTAATGTTCTATATTTTCAATGGAACATATAACATTTTGGTGTTGTTTACTTGAGTCATATTGCAGTCTACACATATCTCTTATGTGTGACTGTCATCACATTGCAGTCTACACCTATCTCTTATGTGTGACTGCCATCTACTGGTCACACTTATCATTTCAACATGTACCAAATAATATAGTTTCGAGGTCGGTAAGCACAACCAAAAATTATTCCGTACATTGACAGTACAGGCACTGTCGACTTTTGAGAAAATGAAACGATTTTAAGTGCGCCTTATAGTCCGAAAAATACGGTAATCATTAGACCCTGATGTGTATATATATGTTTGTATGTATATATACTGTATGTGGGTATGGCAGAACATTTCTGCCCTAATCAAGATCCTGTGGAAACAGAACAAGCTTGTTCATGAAGATGCAGCAGACACACGGCTCACATTCAGCCCCCGTGCGGCAAATGTACCCGTTTCCATGTTCACATACTTGATGGATTAAGACAAACAGGTTATTTATGAAGCCAGCCAAAGCTTCGCCGGCTTGCCCACACATTGTTTGCCGAAAGGGAAAAAGGCTGGACGGCGAGGACCTCTGCTTCTCCGGCTGGCATGAAACAAATCTAAATCAAACGCCAAGCGGGGAGTCATGTGAAGCAAGTTGATGTGAAACAATTGCTTTTTTTTTGTTGTTTTTTTTCTCTGCATGCGTGTGTGGGCAGGAGACAAGTTTCAACTTGAAAAGCTAAAGGGGAAAGATGTTTCTTCTCATGCCTTCACAGAAAAAAACGCCCCAAAATGTTTGAAATAGTTTTCTTAATAGTGCGCATGAGGCAACAAGCTGACTAACATTAATGTGCATTATCAAGCACCGTTATGTAAAGTTGCGGGAAAAAAATCTAATTATTTGGCTTACGGATTTGGATGTTCTCATCTTTTCATCATCAGTGTCACATTTGGAACACATTCTTTTAGGAATTTGAACGGTCTTAACATATACCTTGATGCACCCTGTTGTTGCAGCAAAATGGACCAGGCTTACACGGATAACCTGCCATATTTTTGGCTGCCTTTGCCTCATTTCATTACCCACGGAAAAAGTGCATTAGTAATTAGCGGTGCACATTTCAGCAGCATTACGCTTGAAGTGAGGAGGAAAATCTCCAATTTAATTTCGAATCTCCTCGCTTTTGTTTCTTTGCCACAGAAGGCAAAACTCTGATCCTTTAAGCTGCTTAATTCAGCTACTGTGACTTCATTACATCCTGTGCTGTTTGCAAAACTACCCTGTTCTTTTCCAGAAAAGCCTTTTCCAGCCTCTGCGGTTGGTGGGAATATTGTGTTGTGCCCATCCTTTGTTTTTCCGAACTAATCCAGGTGTGCTGGAACGCTGCACCCTAGAGGCTGGCACTATATTAAAAGTTTGACCGTGTCCCATAATAAAAAAAAAAACTCTGGCTCCCAGTGTGCAATTAAGTTCTGGCTGAAACTATTGATTTGATCTTTTGTTTGGTTCGTCCACCCACCTGCTACATTGCACACCGGGGAGTTCTCGCCTACCACAAACACTGCATCCCAGAGAGAAGAGATGATTGTGTGATGAAAGGAAATCTCCCTTTGTAGCTGCTAACATGTCAAAAACTGGAAGCTGATATTAAGTTGTAGATGTAAAATAGGATGTGGAAATGTGACGTCTGTTTGTTCGTCTTTGTAGTTCATAACTGGCCAAAGACATTTTTTTGGTACAATTTTTAACATTACAGTGCCGTTTTCAAATTACCGTAAGCCTTGAACTGTAGAAAGTACAGTATTCCAATGGGTGGAATATGCTCTTTTGAGTGATATACGGGTTATTACTAGAGATGTCCGATAATGGCTTTTTTGCCGATATCCGATATTCCGATATTGTCCAACTTTTAATTACCGATTCCGATATCAACCGATACCGATATATGCAGTCGTGGAATTAACACATTACTATGCCAAATTTTGTTGTGATGCCCCGCCGGATGCATTAAACAATGTAACAAGGTTTTCCAAAATAAATCAACTCAAGTTATGGAAAAAAAATGCTAACATGGCACTGCCATATTTATTATTGAAGTCACAAAGTGCATTATGTTTTTTAACATGCCTCAAAACAGCAGCTTGGAATTTGGGACATGCTCTCGCTGAGAGAGCATGAGGAGGTTGAGGTGGGCGGGGTTGACGTGTGGGGGGGTAGGGGGTAGCAGGGGGTGTATATTGTAGCGTCCCGGAAGAGTTAGTGCTGCAAGGGGTTCTGGGTATTTGTTCCATTGTGTTTATGTTGTGTTACGGTGCGGATGTTCTCCCGAAATGTGTTTGTCATTCTTGTTTGGTGTGGGTTCATAGTGTGGCGCATATTTGTAACAGTGTTAAAGTTGTTTATACGTCCACCCTCAGTGTGACCTGTATGGCTGTTGACCAAGTATGCTTGCATTCACTTGTGTGTGTGAAAAGCCGTAGCTATTATGTGATTGGGCCGGCACACAAAGGCAGAGCCTTTAAGGCAGGGGTGCTCATTACGTCGATCGCGATCTACCGGTCGATCGCGGAGGTTGTGTCAGTCGTTCGCCAGCCAGGCATTAAAAAAATAGTCTTAAAAATGAGCGATCATAAATCTTCACTATGACGTCACTTTCGTCACTTGATTGACATTCACGGCACCCGAGGGTCTTCTGAGATGACGCTGGCTGCTGCCAGCTCATTATTAAGAAAAAATTACAGACAGGAAGGCGAGAAACACTTTTTATTTTAACAGACTCTGGCGCCGTACCTGTCATCAAAACTCCAAAGACCGACTGCACAGTTCCTGCCTTCACAATAGAAGCTCTGCTTCATCCTGCCTGCGCTAAGAGTCTCAGAAAGCTGGCGTGCACAAGCCAGCAAGCTACGGAGTTTGCCGCGAATGTATTTCTTGTAAAGTGTATACAAAGGAGTATGGAAGCTGGACAAATAAGATGACAAAAACCAACCACTTTCATGTGGTATTGGACAGAAAGAAGGACTTTTTTTCTCCTCCATTTGAAAATGCGGACGTTATCAGCACCACTGTCTGATTCCAATCAAAGCAAGTCATCAGAATCAGGTAATACACCAACTTATATTCTTGTCTTCATGAAAGAAAGGAATCTATATGTGTTAAACATGCTTGTATTATCATTAAACACCTTTAACTTGTTAACAATATTAACTATATGTGTTAAACATGCTTGTAATATCTTTAAACACCTTTAACTTGTTAACAATATTAACTATATGTGTTAAACATGCTTGTATTATCTTTAAACACCTTTAACGTGTTAATAATATTAACTATATGTGTTAAACATGCTTGTATTATCTTTAAACACCTTTAACTTGTTAACAATATTAACTATATGTGTTAAACATGCTTGTATTATCTTTAAACACCTTTAACGTGTTAATAATATTAACTATATGTGTTAAACATGCTTGCATTATCACTAAACACCTTTAACTTGTTAACAAAACATATATTTCTTAAATAAGTAAATATAAATTATATATATGAATGAGGTAGATCCCCACGACTTGATCAATTGAAAAGTAGCTCACCTGTAGAAAAAGTGTGAGCACCCCTGCTTTAAGGTTTATTGGCGCTCTGTACTTCTCCCTACGTCCGTGTATCACTCCGTACAGCGGCGTTTTAAAAAGTCATAAATTGTACTTTTTGAAACCGATACCGATAATTTACGATATTACATTTTAAAGCATTTATATGTCCGATAACATCGGGCTGCCGATATTATCGGACATCTCTAGTTATTACGGTAATCATAGGAAATAATTCACAGCAGCTTCAGCCAGACAAGGCACGAAGCAGAGGGACATGGACAGACACGGAAGCCGATTTCTACTACAAAGTTCTGTTTTGCAGAAAAGTGATACATGGAATATGAGCATCTTTGTTGTGTTTTGCTTCATTGTAAAAGCTCGATCGATTGAGAAGGTGTTGTGAGAAGTAAACGTTCATATGTTCTTAATATTCAGGGCCTGATTGACTAAGATCTAAATACCACGTGTTGAACCAAATCTATATTCTATAACACCTTTTCTGAATCACAATCGAAACAAAAGAAACATGTCAATCAATCAATCAATCATCCATCCATCCATCCATTTTATACAGATTGTCCTTTTCAATCAATCAATCAAAGTTGATCTATATAGTCCTTAATCACGAGTGTTTCAGAGGGCTGCACAAGCCTCAACGACACCCTCGGCTCAGATCCCACATCAGGACAAGAAAAAACTCATCAACCAACAAATGGATCTAGTTAATAGTGTGAGAGTCCTGTCCATAGTTGGGCCAGCAGGGAAGTAGGCCAGCAAGAGTCATAGTTGTGACAGCATTAATATTGCGGTGGTTATTAGTAGCTTGTTGACAATAAGTCACAACTTCGAATTTTACAAGGTTGTGATCGGAAATTACTTTAGTGTACGGGAGTATCATAACTTTGGAGGTGGTGACACCCCGGACAAGGACTAGATCTATCATATTACCGTTGCGATGCGTGGGTTCATTTATTATTTCATTATTATTATTAATATTTATTATTTATTATTAATTGTGGGATCAGCTTTTATCCTTTTTATATGCACAACAACCTATGCATATTAAAGGTGTTTCTTAAAAAGACAACCAAGCACACATACAGTAAATTACGTGACACTTTTTAAAGCTAAAATATTGTGTCAAAAAACATTAAACAAACAAACTCCCAGTGTGATGTTAGTGTCAATATTTTGAAATAAAAAATAAAAAAAATTGAAGAATAGGACCTGTCATTTGTTAAGACTCCTGGTTTGCCTCCGTGTGGCCGCGCATGGATACTGGGTGCCTTGCAACTCCAGGCTAAACACAAGGGCATCTCAGAGCACCCCCCCTGACCCCAGAGGTAGTGTGCTTTGGCTCACTGATGTGTGGATGTGTCCTGGTACTCTAACAACCCCTGTCCTAGCTATGGGATAAATAGCAGCCTGGGATGGCCACAGTCCTGCTCAATGGGCTCTCCAGCAGCGCAACGGGGAAGGTGTCTTTATAGGGTGGTTCTCCTGACTTCATGGCAGGTTCCCAGCTGAGGTCGACCAAGTGTGTGTTATTGAGGATTGCACAACCTCCCTATTACCTTATTCTCTTCACTGTGTAGGTTCTTCCTCTCTCCAATTAAAAGTTCCGCAATTATTTTTTTTGTATTTTTATTTATTCATTATTATTTTGTTTTTTAAATTATTTTTTAAATGTATTTATTTATTTTTGTGTGGCGTCGCGCGGGTTTCGCTTCCTGTTGGGTGGGGTCCGTACCTGTGTGGGGTGTGTTGGTTGGTGATTTGTTGTTGTGTGTGTGTGCGTGTGTGTGTGTGTGTGTGTGTGTGTGTGTGTGTGTGTGTGTGTGTGTGTGTGTGTGTGTGTGTGTGCGTGTGTGTGTGTGGATGGATGGATGTAGGTATGTAAATATGTGTATGCATGTGTATGTATGTATATGCGTGTGCATGTATGGGTATAAATAATAAATTTAGTGGAATAGCCTTCATTTCTAAGAACAAGAATAGACTGTCGAGTTTCAGATGAAAGTTCTCTATTTCTGGCCATTTTGAGCGTTTAATTGACTCCACAAATGTGATGCTCCAGAAACTCAATTTGCTCAAAGGAAGGTCAGTTTTGTAGCTTCTGTAACGAGCTAAACTGTTTTCAGATGTGTGAACATGATTGCACAAGGGTTTTCTAATCATCAATTAGCCTTCTGAGCCAATGAACAAACACTTTGTACCATTAGAACACTGGAGTGATAGTTGCTGGAAATGGGCCTTTATACACCTATGTAGATATTGCACCAAAAACCAGACATTTGCAGCTAGAATAGTCATTTACCACATTAGCAATGTGTAGAGTGTATTTTTTTAAAGTTAAGACTAGTTTAAAGTTATCTTCATTGAAAAGTACAGTGCTTTTCCTTCAAAAATAAGGACATTTTAATGTGACCCCAAACTTTTGAACGGTAGTATATATATATATATATATATATATATATATATATATATATATATATATATATATATATATATATATATATATATATATATATATATATATATATATATATATATTTCTGGGGGTTGGCGCCTCAGGCTACTGCATCGGGCTGCGTGTCTGGAGCTCCTGGGTCCCACTGTCCATCCCTTACGGGTTCCCGTCTTAGTTGGGGCATGCTGAACCTAGTCCCCGCGTCTATTGTGGTAGCTTGGTGCTGCAAGGTATTTCGGGGATGCTGCAAGTCGGCCAGCTGCTGGGGTAGTGACCTTGTGTGTCAGCGTGTCTGTGATCTTATTTTAATCCTCTTTATATATATATATATATATATATATATATATATATATATATATATATATATATATATATATATATATATATATATATATATATATGGCCTGCAGGGGGAGTAGGCCAGCAAGATATGTATATATATATATATATATATATATATATATATATATATATATATATATATATATATATATATATATATATATATATATATATATATATATATTTTTTTTTTTTTTAAATTTATTTTACTTATATGTTTTATTATTATTATTTTTATTTTTTATTTTCCCCCTCCCTCAGGGGGGAATTCGACAGGGCGGTTGTTGGTTGTTCCATCTCCATCGTTGGGATCCCTGCGGGTGGGGTGGGTGCTTCCCGTGGGCCCCGTGCTGGGCGGTCCTGCGGCGGCCGACTATATATATATATATATATATATATATATACTGTATATATATATATATATATATATATATATATATATATATATATATATATATATATATATATATATATATATATATATATATATATACATATATACATACATACAGGCCCTTAATGTGGCTCTTCGATTCAAAATAATGCCCAGGGCTGCCATAGTTTATAGACGTGTATGTAAGATGTTACACATAGATCGTATGCAACATTTTATTTCTGTTGTTGAGATAAAAATAGTTTATTGGAACCATTACATACATTGCTTTTGCGTTTTAATGCCCTCTTTTGCACTGCTTTCTCAATCATTACGGTATTTAGTTGTTGTTTTTCCCCTTTACTCACGGGTACTTATAACTCCTGATTATCCCACACTGTGGAAGCAGAAATATTTAATGGCTTCTGGGCCGCTGATCACCAGTAAAACATATATATTTACAATCAATTTTCTGACGTATTGAGAGGAATAATTGAAAACTTGTGAGGAAAAGTCTAGGGATAACGAAAACTCATTAGAGTTTATCTTGTCTGCATCAATATTTCATAGCAATCAAGCCATCCGGTATTTGCGTTTATATGCGTTTGGTCGATGCATACAACCCCGAGGAATTAAATTCTCATTATGTTCAAGGGAGAATATTTGTAGATGAGATTTTTATAGATAACAGGGGAGGCAGAAATCAACAGCATGTAGCGGTTAGCAGCCCCAAAGAAAATATGTCATGATTCCTTGTCTTCACAAGCCGCATCTCTACAGCGCCATGGTGTCAGGGTTTGTTTCTTAAAGCTCACGAGCACCACAGAGGATGTTCTTTACCCAACAAGAATTCTCGTGTATTTGCTAAACATATTTTCCACTCCAACACAAAACGCGTCGGCCGATCGTAGCGTGAGCCTGCTGCATCCTCAAGGACGGTGCAACACCCGGGCTAGGGGAGACTATAGCCCTGTCAAAAATCAGTTAAGTCCCAGTTAAACACGGTGTAAACAGTGTGTAATGTAACTTGATCTTCGTAAACATGTATATTGTTGTACACTGTGTTCATTTACTGTACATATCTTACTAAATGTTTTAAATTAATATATACAGTTTGTGTTTTGTTATTTGTTGTATGTGTAAAAAAATGCAACTTTACGACTTCTCTTTTGTCTTTGCAGTACATGGTGTGAAGCTGATTTATGTTTTTTGCGTTTAATATAAAATAAAATAAAAAACACAAGTGAAGCTGTCCTCATATAGTATACAATGTTATAAAATATACATACAGTATGTTTATATAGAGCTGCATGCAAGGTAAAATAAATATATATTTTACACTATAAATAACTCTAGATTAGGGTTGTACGGTATACCGGTCGGTACAAGTATAGTACCGCGATACTAATGAATCATATTCGGTACTATACAGCCTCTAAAAAGTACCGGTCCCCTACCCCCCTCCATCCGCAGTCGGCAGTGTTTTAGCTACTTCTAAATCACTAATCCTCGCCTCCTTGGCGACAAATAAAGTATGTTTCTTACAAGTATCATCCCTGCAGGACGAGGAATAGCTAAACATGCTTCACTACACACCGTAGCTCACCGGTGTCAAAATGTAAACAAAGGCAGTGGGTGGATCTACACCTGACATCCACTGTAATGATACCAAGTACAGGAGCGTATCTAGTCGATACTACTATGATTACATCTATATTTTTTAGCATCACAAAATCATTATTTTTGTTTTTTTTAAATGTATATTATGTTTATAAACTCAGGAAATATGTCCCTGGACACATGAGGACTTTGAATATGACCAATGTATGATTCTGTAACGACTTGGTATCGGATTGATACCCAAATTTGTGGTATCATCTAAAACTAATGTAAAGTATCAAACAACAGAAGAATAAGTGATTATCACATTTTAACAGAAGTGTAGATAGAACATGTTAAAAGAGAACGTAAGCAGATATTAACAGTAAATGAACAAGTAGATTAATAATTCATTCTCTGGGGGGCGGTGTAGCTCGGTTGGTAGAGAGGCCGTGCCGGCAAATTTGAGGGTTCCAAGTTCGATCCCCGCTTCCTCCATCCTAGTCACTGCCCTTGTGTGCTTGGGCCAGACACTTTACCCACCTGCTCCCAGTGCCACCCACACTGGTTTAAATGTAATTTAGATATTGGGTTTCACTATGTAAAAGCGCTTTGAGTCACTAGAGAAAAGTGCTATATAAATATAATTCACTTCACTAATTCACTACACTTCTAACACTTGTTCTTAACAATTTTGACAAAATAATAGAATGAAAAATGACACAATATGTTACTGCATATGTCAGCAGTTAAATTAGGAGTCTTTGTTTGCTTACTTACTATTACTTCACCATTTTATTTAAGGACAAGCTTGCAATAAGAAACATATGTTAAATGTACCGTAAGATTTTTGTTAAAATAAAGCCGATAATTAAATTTGTTGTGGTCCCCTTTATTTAGAAAAGTATCGAAAAGTACCAAAAAGTATCAAAATACATTTTGGTACCGGTACCAAAATATTGGTATCGGTACAACACTACTTTAGATATACATTTACACTATACATAATACCAGTTGACACCAATTTCAATTATTAGCAGTGAAAATAGATTAAACTAGCTGCAATCTATGATACAAATGTTGTAGCACGTCACAGTTGCTGCAGGAAAGGCAGAGCGAACGAAAAGAAAAATGTGTTAATTTTGACTCAGCCGGCATTCGAACCCTGATCTCTTCGCCTTTCTCCTCCCCACTCCCCCATTTCTTCCACATCTTATACACACGATTGTTCCCCAGCTTTGGTATTGTCATTGGAATCATCAGTCTGTGTACACTGCAGACTATGTTGTTAATGCAATTATTCATTTTATTTCTGAAGTTCTGATGTTGTGAGCTGAATCATTCGACACAAGCTGTTTGCACTTCTCGTTGCAGCATTGAGGCTGCACTTTGTAGCCTATAGGCCTAATATTATTTTCATTATGAAGTTATGATGCTGTGATCCGAAACAATAGTGTTGTCTGTTTTTATGAATTATGCATTTGGATAAAGACATTTGTTGTCGCATTTTGGATGTATAGTCTGGTGATCCTGCGATGAGGTGGCGACTTGTCCAGGGCTACAGCGACCCCCCTCGCAATCCTGAAGGGAAAAAGCGGTAGCAAATGGATGGATTGATAGTCTGGTTATCAGTGGTACTGCACTATTTGGGGAATTTGTTCTATCTTTCGCAATAATTTTGAGAGACAAGACGATGGATGTATATATTTTTTAATGCATTCTAACATGTAAATACACTTACATGAAAGTCTGCTTACAGTCCAGCCAAGGGAGGTCCTCTATCCTCTATAACCCAATAAATAACCATCTCAAAACCGCCAACAATACTCAATTTACTGTACATTTCGTGACTTGAATATTAACCAAGTATTTGTGATATTGTTATTATAAGCGCTGACACAGACAAACAATTTATAGCAGCTCTGTTATCAAAGTGCGCAAACTAGCTTGTGTGGCCATGTTGACATCATAGGCTGTTCAGCTGCTTTTTCACCTGGATAATACGTTTGTAGAAGAATGAAGACATAAGCCGACAAGAAAGACACAAAAAGTCGATTGGTTTCAACTTCCTTTTTTCTTCGCGACGATTATGAGTCATTCTTCATTCATATTCTCGAAAAAAAGAAATGGGTTTTTAAAATTAAAGCGCCGCCATATGCTTAAAATGATCAAAATACGTAAATATTACATGTTATTATGAATGTGCCTGTGACGACATTACATATATACTAACATCACGTATATAAAACATCAATTGAGGTCTTTAGATGTTTGTAGAGCGCTTTATAGACAGAACAGAGTGACTCCCCTAGGCTACATTGTAAGTGGACTTTTGATGGCATTTATTTACTAGTTAGAATCCATTAAAAAGAAAGAAAAACCTGTATGAGCTTTTTTTATATAAGGATTGTGAATGATAGGCAAAATTCCAAAAAAGTGCAGTTCCCCTTTATCTGTTTAGTTGAATATTTTTTTGGGTCAAATTCAGTTATAATTATATTGCTTTCATATCGAACATGCTTCTGCTGTACGTCATAACTGTAACTATTTTCCACACCACGAATCGGTCAAGCCCCGCCTGAGCCCCAGTAGAAGAAAAAAAAATCCTGGTGCCGTCCCTGTGTGTCCTTGCCACGCAGTTTTAACACAGACTATAGACACTACTCACCAATCACTCTGCTTTCTTCAGTTGCCATGGCAAAGCCCTCAGCTTTCCTACAAATATAGCACCTGCTCTCTTCCCTCCCACAGCTGAGAAGTGAAGTGACCAGGTCTTGATGTAAGGCGAGTCAAATATGGATAATGGAACAGTTTTCACCCAGCTTGATAGCTGACAATCTGCTTCATTAATCAACCCAAGGAGGTGAGGTTTATGCTGCAAACATAATGGGACGTCTGGCGAGCCCTCATTCAGGCATCCGTGGCATGTGGAAAACAGATGCTGTCTTTTAGATGCCATATACACAAAAACACACATTTATATTAGGGTTGTCTGAATACCAATATGTTGGTACCGGTTCCGGTACCTGGTACCCTTTGTGTTAGAAAAAAAAAAAAAGTCAGTATTGGCTACATTTTAACTGAAAATCTTACGACACATTAAACATACGCTTCTTATTGCACTCAAACAAAGTTAAGGGGAGCTAGTTAAGTAAATTACCTGACGCTCTTTTATCTCCTTGTGCAGATCTGGATGCTTGCTATTTAAAGCTTAAATTAACAAGAGGAAACTTTTTCTGTTCTCATTTGTAACCTTCAAGACATTTCAATAAAAAGTATAGTAACCAACAGTATAGTAGATTTGCCTGTTACTTTTGCTTTTGTATTCCAACATCCAAATAATACATCGTTAATACCAAAATATCCAAACTATCCTGAATATTTTCAAGGAACATTACTATGGAAATTAAATTTTTAGTAGTCATTCAATCTACGAAGATCCAAACACCATGTGCTAAACAGCGTGTGCACAATATCAAATTGTGTGTACTATTAGTAGGCGTGTTGCGTGTGATCTACCAAGACTGCGTGTGCAATTGAGATCTGGCGCAGTTCGTCTTATTTGAATAGGACCTATTATGAAAAAAAAAAAAGTTTCTTACCTAATGGTACCTATTTTTGTGTATTTGGGATCTGCATAAGTTCCTAATTTTTTTCAAATCAAACCATTGAGGCATGGTGGGGATATCTCTAAAACAATATTGCCCTCCTTCATACTGTTTCCAAACAATAGAATTTCCCCCATTTGTGACATTTTGCCCATTTGTGACATTTTGCCCATTGGTGACGTCAGTGAATATTTCCATATATGGTAAAGTTTTACCTGAAGAGCTTTGTGCAAGTCCGCAATAGTAGTCCAACTTTGTATGTTGTGTATAGTCAAAAGGAAGGAGGTGACACCAAGGCGGAACTGCGGTTTACCAAGTTTATTAAAACCTTTGATGAATGTGTGGGGTGTATTTGCTACCACAAGTGAATGAGTGCGGACCATGTGTGGAATTAACAATGTGAGTTTTACCAGAGGATGTTGTCGGTGCGTGTTGAATTAATCTTTCGCCGAATCCAAGGAGGAAGGCGAAGAGGCAGTCAGCGGGGAGGCAAGCAGTCGGGGGCTGGAGAGAGGCAACGATGTTCGTGTCAAAGCAGGGGTCCAGGATCGAGAAGGGCAAGCAGAGATCCGGGTGGAGGTTGTGAGGCGAGACACGATCACAGGCAACAGGGAAGACACTGTGGAAGACACAAAGGACATCAAAACGGGAACGAGGAATAGCACAAAGAAGGCGAGCAAGGAACGAGGGAGGGGTGCCAGATGTGATGCTTACTCAGGAAGATAGGCTACGTTCTGGCGAAGGTCTCTTGGGTCCGCTGGCTTTTATGCCGCTCCCTCTCATCAGGTCTAGGTACGCTGATGCGCAATTGCCTGCAGCTTTGTCGCTGCGTGGGCGTGCTGCGCCCAGCGCGAGCAGGGCCGTGTCTGAGCGCGCAGCAGAGGTCCCGGCAGCTCCGGCTGCCGAGGAAAAGCAGGTTCGAGTCCGCGCCGTGACATTGTAATCAAAATGTTTCTTCTTTTTCTCCCGCCCCCTTTTTGTGGGGCAGACTGGCTCAGACAAAATAGTGTATACTGGTAGTTAAAATTTATATATGTCAGTAAGAAGTGCTAAAATCTACAACGAGGCTGACGATGTGAAAATGCAGTCGTAGTGGAAGCATGTGAATAAGACCGCCCACACAACTCACAAAACAATCCTGAGCGGCTTTAAGATGGTCTGTAAAACATTATTCATGCAAAATGTTGGCCAAAAAACACCATTGAGGTTATGTAGCCCACAAGGAAGGGTTTTAGTAGAAGCATTTAAGTCCCATCTTAAAATTCATTTGTATACGCTAGCCTTTAAATAGACCCCTTTAGACCAGTTGATATGCCGTCTCTTTATTGCTCTGCCCCCTCTCATGCGTGGAGAGGTTATTAGGTGACCACGAATGAAGCGCTAGCTTTCCAAAGTCGGGACCCGGGCTGGACCACTCATCTGTGCATCAGGTGGAGACGTCTCTGTGCTGCTGACTTGTCTCCATTCAAGATGATCGCCTGTTGGCCCCACTATGGACTGGACTCTCACACAATTAACTAGATCCACTCGACGTTCATTGCACCGGTTGTCCCCCCACATCTGCGGTCCACTCCAAGAGGCACCTATAAGATTTAAATTGTAGTCATTGTTTCTCATTGTTATCCCATTGGGTTGAATTTTTCTTGCCCTGATGTGGGACCTGAGCTGAGGATGACGTTATGGCTTGTGCAGCCCTTTGAGTCACTTGTGATTAAGGGCTGTATTAATAAACTTGGATTGATTGATTGACTTTGATGATTAAATGTAGAAAAACAATCATAATATTACCCCTTTAAATAAGGTTTTTGTGTGTACTTTGCAGCTTTCACCATTGGTTCACTCATTTATTGCACATGCACGTTATCACGCTCCTACCTGCAGCAAGCATGTACCACTTTTTCCGGGCATTCTAAAAGCCGCCATTTTTCCCCCCACACTTTGTACCATGCTAATTTATGGATTTTTCACGAGCTTCACATGACGCCAATAAATTCAGCTTTGTCAGACCAATGAAATTGCAGAATGGGTCACTGAGGTGGACCAATAAAAATGTCAGCCATTCAGCGCGTTATGCACTCACCCTCATGAAGACCTGATGTCGTCCCAAAGCTGAAGGAGATCGACCCGGCCGTGGAAAAAGGAAACGGCTACTGCATGGAACAGAAATCAAGTACCACCATCAACGTGCACGAAAGTGAGTATTTCAGTTTTAATTCACTATGCGCCCAAAAATGCAGTTCCCCAGACCCATGTTTGAGAATCCCTGGTTTAAGGGTTAAGCCTGTTGATTTCTAATGAGGGCGGGGGAGTCACAGAGTTCCCATTTTTCAATTGCTCTTCAAACTTGCAGTAATGATTGTAATGTCCAAGCAAGCACCTTATTGATTATTAATGATTGCTAAGGAGGAGAGTATTGTTTAATCTTAACCTCTGTTAAGAGTCATTGCCACATTGAGTCAAGGATGCAAAGGTGATGAAGCAAAAAGTAGCCTTGGTGTATTTTTAGATGAGTAAACAGTCTTTTTTTCAAACATGAAAGCTGTCTCCTGTAGGTACTGTCTTTTACCCTCCTGTTGGGAATTATAATTTGGATTAGACAGGAGAAAAGAAAGGCAGAGAAGAGAGTCATCGATGAAAGAGTGTGGGTGTTTAAAGACGGATAATCCATTTCAAAGCATCTCCGTCGGGAGCTGCGGCCGTGTTGTGCTCCCTATTTGTTTTGGGGGTTTTGGAGGAAAAAACTTGCTCCCTGCCTCCCGCAAGGGTCGGACGATGAGCTTGTAGAGATTGTGATGCTGACACAGAGGGCTTTCGATGCATGAGAGGATGGATGGTGTAAATTCCGCAGTGATGGTTCCCAGTGTTGTAGTGGCCTTGGTGTGCTGGCGGAGCGGGCCATCTATCATTCAGGCCGCACTCACTGACAGCAGTTCTTATTTTGCCTCCCATTAAAGAGAGTGGAACCATTCAGCACATACAGACCTGCTTTGGTACTGTCGTTCCACATAAAGCAGGGGCCGACATCAATGCATGCATGGCTTTAAGAATCAAGGCATAATTCTTTTAAATTGATTTCTCCCTGCAAGTCTCTTAATCTCAACACCATCGTTCAATTTTTTTAAATCCATTTTTAGCCATCTGCATAGCGCTGTTGTTCATCAATAAACCATCATGCCTGAGCCAGCAGATCCTAACCACAGGAGACAAGGATAGATCCTTGGGCAAACGTTATAAAGCTGGGAGAAATATCTGCATTTTCCTTTGACGTGTCCATCTTAGGCACATCTGTATACATTTTGCATGCTATACTATTTGAAGGCACGTGTATTAAAAGTTGTCCCTTTTGTGTAAAAACCCTGCTTCCTTGGGAGTTTGCATTATCTGATTCTAATACCCAAAGTCCCCTTGGACAGGCCAATTAGAGGCAATCAATAAACATTAAAAGTGTGTCGATGTGGCAGGTGGCCCTCTGCGAGTCCATTCATACAGTATTACTGAATAGGGGCATATATTTCCATTTTTGCCACAGCCCCTCGAAACAGCTGCAAATGAGGCAAGAAGGCAATGATCGTAGAGCTGTCACTTGATTTGAATTTGCAAAATGTGTCTCCTTCCCACCAACACATCACCTGCCTGTCATGAGACCAATCTACGCATTCACCATTCTGTCATTTGCCAACACATAATACCGCCTTGTATGGACACAATGTTATGGGTAGGGTTGTACGGTATACCAGTATTAGCATAGTACCGCGATACTAATGTATCATATTCGGTAATATACCACCTCTGAAAAGTAACGCCCCCTCCTCCCCCCGGTGGTTTACAAGCAGAGGAGCAAGTTCCGCAGCGCACAATCACGGAGTACTTACAAGCAGACACAGTGTGTAGACAGAAAAGGGAGAACGGGCGCATTTTGGCTTAAAAACTAACGATAAAGGAGAAGTTATAACACTGAAACGCCCACCGGAAGAGGTGCTTTAAGACATGGCTAGAGTCTAAAGTCCATCCCCACTCGGCAGTGTTTTAGCTACTTCTAAATCACTAATCCTCACCTTCATGGTGACAAATAAAGTACGTTTCTTACAAGTATCATCCCTGCAGGACGAGGAATAGCTAAACATGCTTCACTACACACCGTTGCTCACAGGCGTCACAATGTGAACAAACGCCATAGGTGGATCTACACCTAACATCCACTGTAATGATACCAAGTATTGGAGCGTATCTAGTCAATACTACTATGATTACGTCGATACTTTTTGGCATCACAACATCTTCTTCGTTTTTTTTATAAACTCAGGAAATATGTCCCTGGACACATGAGGACTTTGAATATAACCAATGTATGATCCTATAACTACTTGGTAATGGATTGATACCCAAATTTGTGGTATCATCCAAAAACTAGTTCATATAAAAATGGGACCCATTACCTCCCTGCTTGGCACTCAGCATCAAGGGTTGGAATTGGGGGTTAAATCACCAAAATGATTCCCGGGCGCGGCGCCACTGCTGCCCACTGCTCCCCAAGGGGATGGGTCAAATGCAGAGGACAAATTTCACCACACCTAGTGTGTGTGTGACAATCATTGGTACTTTAACTTTAACTTTAACTTAACTAATGTAAAGTATGAAACAACAGAAGAATAAGTGATTATCACATTTTAACAGAAGTGTAGATAGAACATGTTAGAAGGTACCGGCACCAAAATATTGGTATCGGGACACCAGTAGTTATGGGAGGTTAATATTAACATTCATCATGTCTTGGGTATTGGAATATGCAGGAAAGAGGGCAAGTATCCTCTTACTGTACATAATTCTTGCCGCAATACTAAAAACTTTTTGGACATAACCCTGATGCTTTCACTGCAGAGGAAGCCTGTCCAGCCCCTGAGGCCGGCACGCGCTGGCATCTAATGAAAATGAAACATGTGTTCTCAGGGGCAGCTCAGTGGCGGGCAGCTTGCACTAAAAATGACACACCCTTTGATAGATTGGTGACTAGGGGGAAGACGTGGGTGGAAAACCGGACGGAGCTAACTTTAGCCCTTAATGCTTTGTAAGGCTAAATGATAGCCTGTTCAGAGTCTTCTACTGTAATGACCTTCATGCATACCTATCTCTTCTATGTGTTTTATTCCTAGGGGCTTGGAATTTGAATATGGCAAACACAATGTTTCTTATGTCATAAACGACGAGGTGATCAACTTCGATGATCACAGCTTTAACCTGTGATCTTTGATCCTTTCCTTTGTGGGTGTTAAAACCTTTTGGGACGTGCCATTGAATCATTGGTACTATCCGGCTAGACTGGTTCCTTCTGGTGTGTAAAGCACTGCATCAGCACTATGACCCGACTCAAATCAAGTAGGGTACTGAAATATTTTGTTGATGGATGGACAATGAAAGTGAAATGGGTTCATTCTATTTGAAAAGTCATACTGTGCGCTGTCTTTCAATTTAGAACACATTAAAATTTTATTTCATGCTTTCTCTCCTTCTCTGTCTGTTCCAGCGCGTTATGTTGTCCTCTCTTATATTTGTGTTTTTGTCCTGGGCATATTATTATTCAAAATAGGCAATTTTATTTTGACAGCTATTTGTATGTAAAGCGTGAAGGGGGGACGTCTCGTCATTGCGCCTGTACTTTTGCTGAAGCAGCCCTTTTCCCCCTATTCCACAAAAGTCCAAAACAACCTCTCAGTGGATTAGCCATTTTACCTCGGAGTACACCCTCACTGTGAGGAAGTTGAGAAAAGAAAGTCAGCATTTAGCAGCAAAATATTGTCTCCTTAGATTTATATTTGCTATTAAACCTAATATTATCTTTCTATTTGAAGAAATGGGTGCTATGCTACAGCAGCAACTTTGGAAAACCATACAACTGCATTCATTTACGCTCTATTGGTTGTCTTTTGCTCAGCATTCATTTACGCTCTATTGGTTGTCTTTTGCTCATTTTAGTTTGGGACCAGATCGTCAATAAGTCCTGTCATGCTTTTATTTCTCCCGCAGGGTCCCGCCTCACTTTAATCTCTTGAACATAATCTTCACCTATGGGATTTTATCGATGGATGGCTCTTCAACAAGGTACCAGTCAGCTTTTAAATTAGCTCTTGTTACATCTGGAGATGGTCATCACCAAGGTATTAAACATCTCTTTAAAAGATCTCCAGTCACAGCCATAACTGAGTGTCGGTCTACTCATGGATCTGAAGTGTTCTTACATCTTGTTAAAGGCCTACTGAAACCCACTACTACCGACCACGCAGTCTGATAGTTTATATATCAATCTTTACATCGCAACACATGCCAATACGGCCGGGTTAACTTATAAAGTGCAATTTTAAATTTCCCGGGAAACTTCCGGCTGAAAACGTCTAGGTATGATGACGTTTGCGTGTGACGTCAAGGGTTGAAGGAGACATTTTGGAATAGCACGGTCGCCAGCTTAAATCGTCTGTTTTCATTGCTAAATTCCACAGTATTCTGGACATCTGTGTTGGTGAATCTTTTGCAATTTGTTCAATTAACAATGGAGACTGCAAAGAAGAAAGCTGTAGGTGGGATTGGTGTATTAACGGCTGGCTACAGCAACACAACCAGGAGGACTTTGAGTTGGATAGCAGACGCGCTACCGTGAGTACAGCTTTGGCTTCCAAAAATTTGATCGCTTGCCCGTACGTGCGTGGCGCTATGTGCATGTCACGTACGTAACTTTGGGGAAATATATGTTTTTTGCCGACTCTGATGGCGCCCGCCGCCGCGCCGCTGTCCTCACCTTGACTTTCTCCGTCTCCGGGCCGCCGACCGCATCGATGGTCGGGTGAAGTCCTTCGTCGCACCGTCGATCGCTGGAACGCAGGTGAGCATGGATCGTGATGAGCAGATGAGAGCTGGCGTGGAGAGCTAATATTTTTAGCATAGCTCTGTCGAGGTCCCGTAGCTAAGTTAGCTTCAATGGCGTCGTTAGCAACAGCATTGCTAGGCTTCACCAGGCGGTACAGCATTAACCATGTGGTTACAGGTCCAGAGTTTAATAGTAATAGTAGTATTGTTGATCTTCTGTCTTTCCTTCCAGTCAGGGGCTTATTTCGTCTGTTTCTATATGCAGTTAAGCACGATGCTATCACGTTAGCTCCGTAGCTAAAGTGCTTCGCCGATGTATTGTCGTGGAGATAAAAGTCACTGTGAATGTCCATTTCGCGTTCTCGACTCTCATTTTCAAGAGGATATAGTATCCGAGGTGGTATACAATACAAATCCGTGATCCACAATATAAAAAGGAGTGAGTGTGGAATCCAATGAGCCCTTGTACCTAAGTTACGGTCAGAGCGAAAAAAGATACGTCCTGCACTGCACTCTAATCCTTCACTCTCACGTTCCTCATCCACAAATCTTTCATCCTGGCTCAAATGAATGGGGTGATCGTCGCTTTCTCGGTCCGAATCGCTCTCGCTGCTGGTGTAAACAATGTGCAAATGTGAGGAGCCCTTCAACCTGTGACGTCACGCTACTTCCGGTACAGGCAAGGCTTTTTTATCAGCGACCAAAACTTTATCGTCGATGTTCTCTACTAAATCCTTTCAGCAAAAATATGGCAATATCGCGAAATGATCAAGTATGACACATAGAATGGATCTGCTATCCCCGTTTAAATAAGAACATTTCATTTCAGTAGGCCTTTAAGTTCTTCAGTTAGCGCTTCAGATAGGTCTTCAGTCACCTCTATTACCAGAACATTGTCACTATTCAAAATGGTGTGAAAGCCACTTCGATAAGGTCAATGTTTATGATTGATTGATTGAAACTTGTATTAGTAGATTGCACAGTACAGTACATATTCCGTACAACTGACCACTAAATGGTAACACCCGAATACGTTTTTCAACTTGTTTAAGTCGGGGTCCACGTTAATCAATTCATGTTGTCATGTCAAGATGGTTTGAGACATCTTGGTCTCTTCCTGAACAAGTGTCCTGACTCCTCTTGTAAGGTCTCAGACTTCAGACAGCTCTTCCAATGCTTTTAGTAGGAATGTACAGTATATTGTTCGGATTTTGTAGTGGAGGAGGAGTAACCCACATCACATTTTAGATTCAAGAGGGCTGAAAATACAGCCAAAAGTTCAGATGGCAACTCCTAACCTTTTTTGTTTTTAAACCCATTGGGTTCCAGAGAACCCAAATAGCCAAGATATATTAAAATACATGCCAATGGTTAGGGTCTTAGGAGGCTACAACTAGGGTAGATGCAATAAGATATACGGTTCGAGAAGTGGCTGGTTCGGCTACATTGGTGACAGCCCCCTCAATTGATAGGATCCAGCTGTAAATCCTTAGGTTAATCGAGTGTACACATAAACCGGTTATTGCGCCAAACTACAAATCAGTTGACAGTTTTTGTCTTTAAAACGACATGAGAGCCAGGGTTGTCCGTGAAAAGAGTCACGCACTTCTTATGTTACTTACGTAAGATGTAAGAAGTAAAATGAAGGAAAGATGACTTTAATTCACACCCGCTATAATCATGTTTTTACCCTTTAGCTCACAATTACGACATATTCTTTCGAACCAATCCAAAGCGAGTGCGTCTGCTGACTGCTACAGCAACTTAGATGACAGTGATTGCGTTGTGTACAGCAAAGTAATGTTCATATGTGACACAGTCATGAAGTAAGAGTTCTGCAAAATGATGAAAGCAACATACAAATAGAAATAGGTGTATTCCTGCATCCCTCAGGGTAAGAAGCAATTTCATTCATTGTGAAACGTTGAAGTGCAGCGTCAGGGTGTTTGAGCATCTTTATTCAACACACCATGCACGCTCACACATTCGGAGCTCACATTTTAAAAAATATTCCAAACTTTTGGGCGTTATTTGATTCAAAACTGCCCTTTTTTTTGGAATTTTGCCTATCGTTCATAATCATTATGACAGACATGATGGCGGATGGATTTTCTCTTACTCTGTGCTTTGGACCAACAATGTTTTTCTCGATTATTCACTTAGATTTTGGATTTGGGACTCTCTTTATAGCTTTCTTGGAACAAGAACCTTGCAAGATTTAAGGTGCTTCTTGGATCACGGACCAAATTTGTTCGCTTTTGGGACAGAGCTAAGCTAGCAGTGCGAAAGCCCTGTCTGACCGGATTCACTACATCTGACTGGTCAGTGTCATTAGCAGAATGCCCCCCAAGAGGTATCCGCCAATTAATGAGGTTCGAGGATATCCAAAATTCACTTGACTTGTTGGCTGAGGAGGTGACGACTGTCAGATCGCAGCAGAAGCAGCTCCTTGATCTCCTGGCCGAGGTCAAATTGTTGCAGCTCTAGAATGAGAATATTGACGTATCGCAGATCTGGCACAATGGGTGAACGACCTGGAGCAATATTCCAGCGTCAACGATGTGGTCATCACTGGGCTGGAGATAAAGACGCGACCGTCGCGGAAAGCGGCGAGCATGTGTTAATGAACAAGACAAAGGCTCGATGAAGTAACAGGTTGCATGATATCTGCAAAGTAAAGGAATAGAAGTGGACCTGCAGAGCATTAAGGCTTGTTAACCACTGCCCAAAAGAACAAATCAAAATGAAGTTGGTGAACAGAACAAACAAAATTGTTCTCATGAGACAAGGACGCAAACTGACAGGTTCAAATGTATACATAAATAACCACCTAACCCAAAAAAAATGCAGACATTGCCAAAACTGTAAGACACTTGGGTATCGTCAAACTGTAAAATATGCATACAATTAAATGGCTCACTGCAGGAATCAAAAGTTTTGGTGGCTAAAAGAATAGAGGACTTGGACAGATACTTTTAACACACGCACTTGGAAAACAACCTGATAAGTTGGAGGACTGGAACTAACATAATTCTCGACACATCCATGATGCTTACCAGCAGCAAACAATCCAATATGGAATTGGAAACCTTCTGAAACATAGGTCATAAAAGTCTGGAATTGGAGAATAATATAGATCCAGATATATGTTTTAACCCCACATCAGTAAAATATGATTTTATTATACAGATGAACAATATAACGCCAACATTAAATACGACAACAAACTGTGAATTATTAATTTCAGCAGCAGAAGCTTGAATGCAAACTGCACCTACATAAAGCATCTTTGGAACAGTTCAACAAACCCATCCAAGTAATCGCTATCTCAGAGACACAGATTGGTGATAGAAAGAAACAGATTTTGATCTGGAAGGATATGAACTAAATCACATCAAGAGAACCAACAAATATTTTCCAAGGTGGCATCGCTGTAAGGGCTGCCGTCCACAGGAGCTACATGTGTGTTTTCCTGTTTGTGTTTGTGAATTTCCCCCTTGTTTTTCATGTGTTTTCTACATTTTGGATCGGCCCTACAGGGCTGCGCAACAAGAGGTGGCACTTCTGTGGCTTCTGCGCTGCTTTTTTATGCTTTTTTGGAACTTTTGAATCTGCCTCGAGGGGAGCCGTGGCCATGTTTGCGTTGGAGACCGGCTGCTGGCTCTCTGCCACACCAGACTTTGTGTGGGAGGGTGGGGGGAGATGCAGAGGAGGAGACGGGGCTGCGGAGCTAGTTGCGGGATGAACTTTGCGGGGCCCTGGCTGAATGAGCATGTGTCGGACACTTCGGTCTGGTTGAACGAATTCTCACTCATTCGTGTGGATTGGACGATGGCTGAGAGCTGGTGGGCAGCCTAGGACGGAGTCAGCTCTCTTGGTTGCTTTGTTGGGTCTGGCCGTGCTGCCCACACACCCCAGCAGACAATAGCCTAGAGGCCCGCAGACGCCACCGCGGTGCATGTGGACGTTGAGAGGGTGTGTTTGTTTTGTTAATTGTCTATGCATGGTATAATCGTATGTGCGCAACATGTATTGGTTATTGCAAATTCTTTTGTTATTTTTTACTTTTGAAAAATAGCCCCTCTAAAGTGGCCGCTCACTGTATCAGCTCTGCGTTCTTTTAATGTATTTTATATCCTTGTGTTCTTTAACGTGGCCCTCTTGTTTCATACCAAGATCGTGCTGCGAATGGCCACGATGGTATTGCGCTCATTTGTCGTTGTTGCGTCTTTTTCTTGTTTTTTACATTGAACAAATAAAGCACAGCACCAAGTCAAATTACTTGTGTGTTAAATATTTGTCCAATAATTCTGAATATTGAAGTATTTCTTGCCACGTTATGTTGTATATTTTTACTTGAGATTTCCAGTTTATTTCATCATCTATTATTATTACATTTAAATCTTACATCACTAAAGTATGATCTACATCACTAAAGTACGATTCACGTCACTAAAGTATGATATACATCACAAATAAAGCACAGCACCAAGTCAAATTCCTTGTGCGTTAAATATTTGTCCAATAATTCTGAATATTGACGTATTTTTTGCCACGCTACGTTGTATATTTTTACATGAGATTTCCAGTTTATTTCATCATCTATTATTATTACATTTAAATCTTACATCACTAAAGTATGATTTACATCACAAAAGTATGATTCACGTCACTAAAGTATGATTTACATCACGCCAGTATGAAATATGATGTTGCCATGAATGGATATGGATGTATAAATAAAATCAATTGACATATTGTGTTTGGCGCAGCCGGACCGGAGCAGGAGGGGCTAGAAAGAAGAAAAAAAAAAAGAAGATAGAGAGGGAAATTGCGGGGACAAGGGGGGGATAAGACAGAGAGACAACAACAACAACAATAACAGAACAACATCAGCAACTACGATATATACAAATATGATACCAAAAACTAGAGCAAAAACCACTTAATGAAGTAGATAGTGATAACCCAGAAATGACAATGAACATTATTGAGCTACAAATGTAGCAATAAAATACCAATAAAAATAACACTATTGATAATGAATAATAAAAATGACCTCTATTATCGACGTTACAATCGCTTTAAATGCAACAATACATAAATGTAATGAATACTTCAATTAGAAAAGAAAGCAGATAAAAGGGGATGCATCGTTGACGATATAGCTCGGTTGGTAGCGCGGCCGTGCCAGCAACTTCAGGGTTGCAGGTTCGATCCTCCCTTCCGCCATCCTAGTCACTGCCGTTGTGTCCTTGGGCAAGACACTTTACCCACCTGCTCCCAGTGCCACCCACACTAGTTTAAAAATGTAACTTAGATATTGGGTTTCACAATGTAAAGCGCTTTGAGTCACTTGAGAAAAGTGCTATATAAATATAATCATTATAACATTTTATTTTACTGCCTTTGAAAAATACCAGTACTTTTTTTTCATCCGCATCCTGCCCTGTGGCGGTGACATACAGAGTCGAGGCGCCTATTGAGTGTGTCAAAATGCACACACACAGAGCACATACAAGCAAAAACAGTGTGGAAAGGAAGAATGGCAAAACATGGCAATTCGACTAGTAAATAAAGAGGGTGCGTGAAGCATAATATTGAGGTATTTGGCCATCAAAACGAACAATAATGGTGACGCTTTAAACCAGGAAGTGCAGCACCGCTTTAAAACATGCCTCGCCAAAGGTGGCAATACAGCATTACCACCATTGCTTCAAACTTAGGTAAACATTTAAATAAACATTTAGATCTGCACTAGGAGTTTAAAGAGTGACAGTTAATGTAGTTAACTAGCTCCCCTGCTGTGCCAATTTAGATACATAGACAGGCACACAGCTGGTTGGCTTGTTGCCAAATGTTAGTGCAGCCAAAACCGCCCACTTAGCGTCAACTAATGCAAGTAAAGAAAAATAATTTTGTAACAAATTCCTACAATTTAACTTTAACAATGTGTGTTGTATCTGTTACATGTCCTATCTGTGTAGTTTTTAGTATTTACAAATTATTGTATGTTTCTTAAAGCCAGACCAAGAGTGGCAACCATAAATCATGAAGCATTTAATACTTAGACTTAGACTTAGACTTCCTTTTTATCGTCATTCAAATTTGAACTTTACAGTACAGATGAGAAGAAAATGTTGTTCCATTAGCTCATGGTAGTGCAGGATAAAAAAGAAAAAAGGTGCATATATAAATAAATAAATAGGTTACTGTACAGATAAATATATTGCACTTTTTCATATGCATCCACGATTATGGATGTATGTTGTATTGTCTTTTTTATTCCAGCGAGTTAATCCATTTTGGGGGGAGTTGTACAATGTCAATAAAGTGTTTTATTATTTTCTAACCTAATCCTAGAGTATGGCAGGTTATATATACTCTTTTAAATTGTTCTTTGAGAGCAATAAAAAAAAAAAAACGTTTAATGCATTTAAAAAATTATTTTAATCTAAAATTGTTCTTTGAGTGCAATAGGAAATAGGTTTCATGTACCATAAGATGTTCTGTTAAAATGAGGCTAACAATGAAAATTTTTTTTGGTCCCCTTTATTTTGAAAAGTATCGAAATACATTTTGGTACTGGTAAACACCAAAATGTTGGTATCGGGACAAACCTAGAATGTATGTTTGTATGTGCAGTATATTTGTCTCCCAATATGTGCGGAAGCCAAAGTACGGCCCCATCACACAACTCTTTTCCTGAGGTGTATTCATGTTTTACTCATCTGCAGTTAACTTCTTTGGCGAGATTAAGCAAAGCCAACTTGAGCTCAAGATCAAGATTGGGTTTTCTGCCTGGCCAAAGAAGCAGTCAAGCTTGGAGTCTGGCCCACTCCTAGTGATCCAGAACTTCTGTTTTTGCAAAAACAGAGGCCAAAACGTCTGATACAAGATGGATTATTACAAAGAAAATTTTCAAGGTTCTCTGACTTTACAACTCGTCCTTCCAAGTCAGTTCAAACCACAAGTGATCAAGTCCCATCATGATAAGGCAGGACATTTTGAGGTCGATCGAACTAATTAAAGACCGATTTTTTTTGGCCCACAATGGTCCCCGATGTAACTAACTATTAAAAAAAACTGTGGGAGGTGTATTGCTTGAAAAACCTTGCCTCATCAAGCCACACCCTTACACCACTTGATATATCAAGCAATGGCCGTCTTGACCTTGTCTGTATCTGTCATGATCCGCTGCCCCGATCATGTTTGTTTAGTTTTCGATTCCCTCACTTCTGTTTTGAGCACCCCTGGGTTTGTGTTTTAGTTGCCATGACTGCAGATTATTTTCACCTGCCTCTGATTAGTGTTCGGGACGCTCACCTGCTCCTGGGCACTAATCAGAGAGCTACTTATTCCACTGTTCACCACACTCAGTCTGGTTTCCTTGTTTGCTTCCAAGCAACACGTTACGTCTAAATCTTCTTGATTCCTGAGCTAAGCCTTACCATTTGTTCTCCGGTTTACATGCTAAGCTTTCTTGTTAGCTATTCCGTTAGCTTCCCGAGCTATAGGCACGCTTGTCTTGTTTATTTTTGTATCCACTCTGGTTTATTGGACAATAAATCATTCTTCTTACCTGCATTTGGCCTCCGGAGTTTCCGTCTGCATCCTGGGACCCACGCATAAACATGCAACCCAACTGTAACAGTATCGACTTTTTATCAATTGAACCTAATTCCCGGGGAGTGACCAATGTCCTTGTAGTCACTGACCCTTTTACCCCCTATGCTCAGGCCTATATGAGCAAAGATCAGAGAGCTCTAACTGTAGCCAAGATACTAGTTGAATAGTTATTTGTCCATTATGGTCTGCCGGCAAGAATTCACTCTGATCAAGGGTGTGATTTTGAGAGCTGTTTAATTAAAGAGCTCCTGCAGATGTTGGGAATTAAGAAATCAAAATCAACTCCCTATCACCCCCAGGGTAACCCACAGCCAGAACGCTTCAACAGAACACTCTGAGCAAAATGGAAGCCTCCATCTTGCTCAAAAGACCAAGTGGAGCCAATACATTAGGTCACTTGTCCATGCTTACAACTGTACACGTAACGTTGCATCAGGCTACTCGCCATACTTTCTAATGTTTGGTCCGGAAGCCCGCCTGCCTGTTAACCTATTTTTTGGGACATCACCCGATGGCACTGACAACCAAAGCCACCTGCAATATGTGGAAAAAAGGAAGACTGAGTTGCAGAAAGCCTATAAATGACACACAACGTTTCCGCCAAAACCAACCAATGAAATAAGAGACACTATAACCTGAGAGTAAGACATCAAGCCTAGAACCTGGAGATTGTGTCCTTATTCGAGCCAACAGGTGTACTTGGCAAGAACAAACTTGGAGACAAATGGAACTCCACTCCCTATATTGTGTTCGAAAAGTTACCACACCTGCCTTTTTACAGATTGAAACCCAAAAAGGGTCAAATCTTTGTTAAAACTGCATAGAGACCATCTCCTGCCAAAATGGCACCAGGTTCGGTCCCCAGCTGATGAAGAGGAGATACAGGCATAATGCCATGCACACAAGTGATAATTAGGAAAAGGTGGAGTAAGAGGACTGTCATTTGTGGTACATGTCCCCAGCTCACCGAGAGTCTGTTTCCCAGGCCTTAGACTTCATCTCCGATAATTTCCCAAGCGAGGTACCTAATCTCAATCCTTCTAATGCTGATTTACCTCCAGACAATGAAGATCCCCATAGTGTTTCTAATGTGTCAGAGGAGCCAGAGGTTATGGCACTGCTGGAAGATCCTGTGCTGGACACGGGTCTGAAGGGGGACAGCTCCCCTCTGCTAGTATGTCTGAAAGTAATGCAAAGCCCATTGGCAACCGTCGATGTCAACGAGAACTAAAACCAGTAGCCGTCGCCCCCCTTCCCCTGCCCTCCTGGTGGTTTCAAGTTCCTCCTGTAATTTGAGATAGTCTAGCGTAACCCATTGTTAATCAATCATGGCAATTGAACTATTGTGGGTAAATGAATTTAATTCAGCTAGATAGTCCGATGAGGGCATCTGGACATTTAGAAGGGGGAGGATATAACCCCAGCGTATTTTAATATGCGCCTAAATACCAGTGGCGGGCTCTGCGGTTCCCACCTAGGCATTCAGTGATGTCCGACTTCAATGATTACCTCTCAAAATACCATCATTTATGTCACCACATGACCATCGCTGGAGAAATACTATACAGAAATACATTTACGCACTACTGGGCATTGTACAAAACGGGTTATTTTCTGGCACATTAAAAAAATCAATAAAACCGCATCAGCAATTAAAACATACCTTATGTGGTACTGCCAAAATTAAAACGCAAAAAACATTTTAAACGTGAAAAAAATAAAGATATAAAATACGTGAACTCACATTTCATCGACAGCTGAGCTATCTTCCGGGGTTGGCCGACATTGTCTCACAAGATAAAGTTTCTCTTTCAATATCCTTCTTGAAAATGGTCTTGCAAATATATGTGTTGTCTTGTCTAATCATAAAAGATGCAGACGAGGCGTGTTGGCTGAGTTCTTAAAGTTTACTCCATAGCGTGCTCATCAAAAACATCCCGCTGCCGGCATGTCTACATTAAACAACCCAAACAGGGCTACTGCGCATGCACTTCACTACTGTGGCATGCTGGGTAATGGAGTTCTTATGTTACCTGGCTCATAACATCGCTATGGCTGTGTCTCAATTTGGCGGCTGCATCCTTTGCAGTGCGCATTTGTGGGGTGCTGACGTCATCGCGATGCGCAAAGGCTGTCCCAATTCAAAAAAGTTCCATGTGTCCTTCGAATCAGGCCGTCAAATGTGTCCTTTTCGCGTCCTGTCATATCCCGAAATTATTTGCGCGCTCAACTCTGAAAATTATTTTCAACACAGAGACGCCATGCGGAGCGAAAAAAGCCACCTTAAAATATAAGTATAGTTTGATTTATTCATTGAAAACAGCTAAATGCAGACACGTCAAGTGAAATACATTTGTGTCAAAATACAAGACCTCGACTATCGTAATGTTGAGCGACCTCCGTGCTCTGCCCCTCTCTTTACCCCGAGGGAGAGACATGTATCCGACCATTGCAGACAGCTTCGTGCCTGGAGCTTTTTTCAATGTTTGAAAGTAAAACCCGACATCTTCTAATTTACTTTTTTAAACCGCAATGAGTTAATTATGTTCTATTAATGGGTGGCCAGAAAATTGAAGTTCTATAAACATGTGCATCAATGAACCAATATTGATTATTGCTGTTTTTTGTGTACATTTGCATGTTCTTTGAAAATGTTCACTTCTATCAATGATTATCGTGATCTTGTGTTTAACTTTTCTGCTTTTTTTCCCATTCAGAATAATCAAGGAGGACTTGGACAACAACAGAGCAAAAAGAAATGACACAAACACGTTTATACCAGTTTGGATGATCATTTAAAAACTAATAATTTTTATAACCTATATAAATTAATAAACTCATGTACTGAAACTGTAGTTGTTGTGATTAATTTCCTCTGCCTTCATTGCAAATAATTATATGATAATAGTAATATTATACTTGTCTAATATGTACTGTTACTTGCTATAATGCAAGCAATGTGACACAATTAGAAAAGGACATCAATTGTGAATCGAATATTAATAAAGTAACTGCTAAATAAGAGATTGTGGTAGGGATAGACCATGAGGACTCTTTCTGGGGCATCTTCTGGATTGTCTGCATGTTTTTAAAGGTACATGTCCCACTTCAACAAGCATTCACCAGCATAAAAATCTATCCTTAACTAATAATTGGGAATAACAGCTTTAGAACGCTTGTCAACATGTAACACATCTCCATGACAACCATCTCCCATGATCAAGGAAATCAGACGCCGGCGGTGCCAGGAGCTCTTAGCCACTTCCTCTGGAATAAGGTAAAGAACTAAGAGAACACAAAAAAACTATTGGACATTCTTCTCAATTCGTCATTAGTAAACCTCGGGCGAGTGAGCAGCAGATACGTGACATAAATGTAAGGGCGGGGACAACTGACGTAACCAGGAAGTGTCCCGTAGGCGAGACTGTCCCAATTAATATGGGAGACCTACACTGTTACAATGTCCATTTCTCAGATGATAAACTTGTATGATGACGGAAATATGCTGATAGCAACCTAATTGATTAACGTGGACCCCGACTTAAAAATGTATTTGGGTGTTACCATTTAGTGGTCAATTGTACGGAATATGTACTGTACTGTGCAATCTACTAATACAAGTTTCAATCAATCAATCAATCAATCAATCACTCCAGCCGCTGCTGGAGGACTCTCGCCAGGACCCACACTTCTTCGACTTCATGGGCTGGGTCCTTGGAAGGATGCAGCCCCCGAATGAAGACACAGCTATACAGTATATCTGCCTTAGGCCATCTAGAAGGCCTTACTGACAACAACGCGTGATCTGATTGGCTATTGCTACTGTCTATCAACTGTATGTCCCCGTTCATTTACAGTGCACAGACGCCCGCATTGCTGAATCTGAAGGCCTCTGGCAGATTCGGTAGAGCATGGCAACATATGCTAGCTGAATTCTGATTGGATAAAAACTCTATAAACTAAAAACAACAGCGCTGGAAGGAGCATAACATGACATGAAGAGAATATGAATACTTTTAGATAGAGATGTCCGATAATATCGGCCTGCCGATATTATCGGCCGATAAATGCGTTAAAATATAATATCGGAAATTATCGGTATCGGATTTTTTATTATCGGTATCGTTTTTTAAAATATTTTTTTATTTTATTTATTTATTTATTTTTAAATTAAATCAGCATGAAAAACACAAGATACACTTACAATTAGTGCACCAAGCCAAAAAAACTCCCTCCCCCATTTACACTCATTCACACTCATTCACACAAAAGAGTTGTTTCTTCCTGTTATTTATATTCTGGTCCCTACATTATATATCAATATATATCAATACAGTCTGCAAGGGATACAGTCCGTAAGCACACACGATTGTGCGTGCTGCTGGTCCACTAATAGTACTAAACTTTAACAGTTAATTTGACTAATTTTCATTAATTACTAGTTTCTATGTAACTGTTTTATATTGTTTTACTTTCTTTTTTTATTCAAGAAATTGTTTTTAATATATTTATCTTATTTTATTTATTTATTTTTTTTTAAAAGTACCTTATCTTCACCATACCTGGTTGTCCAAATTAGGCAAAATAATGTGTTAAATCCACGACTGTATATATCGGTATCGGTTGATATTGGTATCGGTAATTAAAGAGTTGGACAATATCGGAATATCGGATATCGGCAAAAAGCCATTATCAGACATCCCTACTTTTAGATATTTAGGGAGAGTAAATGAAAAATTACTTTTATCTTTAATTATGATCATGATTTCTGGTTATGTTCATACTTGCCAACCCTCCCGTTTTTAGCGGGAGAATCCCGATATTCAGCGCCTCTCCCGACAACCTCCCGACAGAGATTTTCTCCCGACAAACTCCCGGTATTCAGCCGGAGCTGGAGGCCACGCCCCCCAAAAAAAAGTCTGCCGCAGCTGCGATTGGACCTGACCAGCCTCCGGGTACAAGTACTGGAGTACCAATTGCTTGCCAGGGAAGATCTTCCCCAGGAAGCAAGGATTGACCAGTTTTGGGCCATGCTAGGGAGAGATGGAAGACTTAGACTTAGACTTAGACAAACTTTAATGATCCACAAGGGAAATTGTTCAACACAGTAGCTCAGTTACAATGATGGAAAGGACAATGCAGGTATAAATAGACTAATATAGCTATAAAAAATTAAAAAAAATTAAAAAAAATCTAACATATATACGAATATATACATAATATGTGTACAGAGTAATTTATATACAGATATATTATATTATGTCTATAACATATATACAATATAAACCAATGACCATGTACAATATTACAGTATATACAGTCTATATGACAGCAGCAGCATAAAATAGAGAGTAGGTCCAGCAGGAAATAGAAAATAGATATTATAAACAAAGAGAAGTAGCTAACATCTCAGGTGTCAGGTAATAGGCAGATGTCATCTATTGCTGTATGGCGAGTGATTATACAGCTGGATGGAGTGTGGAATGAAGGAGTTCTTGAATCGCACAGTGCGGGAAGGAAGTTGAAGGAGCCTGTTGGAGTATGAACTCTGCTGTCCCTTAATTGTCAGGTGGAGTGGATGGGCAGGATTGTCCATGATGGCCAGCAGTTTGTCCAGTGACCTCCTGTCCCTCACTGACACAAACGCCTCCAATTGCGTGCCAATAGTTTGGCCGGCTTTCCGGATCAGATTATCAATCTCACACTCTCGTGCATTTGATGAAAGCACCTTTGTGCGTGCCACACAGCAATGCATCATCAGAGAAGGTGTTCAGCATGGTTAGAAAAATAGTGACAGAGAATAGAAAGAGGATGGACAATTCAACCCTTAACAAAGCATTGTACTTTCAAGTACAACAATGAGTAGATGAGTGTTGTGTGTGTGTGCGTGTATATGTGGAAATAAATGAACACTGAAATTCAAGTATTTCTTTTATTTATATATATAATAAATATATTTATATATATATATATATATATATATATATATATATATATATATATATATATATATATATATATATATATATATATATAGCTAGAATTCACTGAAAGTCAAGTATTTATGTATATATATATATATATATATATATATATATATATATATATATATATATATATATATATATATATATATATATATATATATATATATATATATGAAATACTTGAGTTGGTGAATTATGGCTGTAAATATACTCTCCTCTTAACCACGCCCCTAACCACGCCCCCAACCCCCCCTCCCGATATTGGAGGTCTCAAGGTTGGCAAGTATGCCAGCAGAGAAGGCCTTGCTTGCACTGACGGCACACCACTGCTAAATGCCCCATTTCTATGTACAACATTGTCTTAATCGTAGGCGTGTTAATCGTACTATAATACTATCATCCTAGTATTCTTTTTATTTAACTTAATGTTGTGAAATAGTTTGGTTTTACATATAGTAATAGTCGAGTAAAAATAAAATGTAAAGGTGTGTCTTGTTAATGTTAAAATAGCCCTTTTAAATTGCAATTTACCACAAGTGCTTTTTACCTCTGACCCTGAACGCATCCTCAGGTAGCGGCAATTTTACTGGTCAATCAGAGTCAATGTGATTGTCTCTGAGGGATTGGTCTTTACCTGCTTGTCCAAAGGTGTGTATGATTGATTAGAGAGAGGAAGGCGTTTGTTTATTGTGAATGACTTTTTGAAGGGGGAACACTTTTATTCGGCGGGACGCGGCAAACGACTGAAGACAATGATGTGCCGGAAGTAGACTTGTTCTAACCGATTGACGCTAACCGGCTGTCACTCGAACATGCCGGGCGAGGTAAGTGACTTTTTTCGTACATCAAGCGGCGATGTCGGGCTGGACTTCGGCTGTTTGTAAAGTGTTTAGGCCACAATGGAGGACTTTGAGGCAGCATCGCCAACGTGACTGCAGTGGACACAGCTGCGTGGATGCCACCAACTGTATGCCAAGGGTGGGTGAGCGAGCCGTCCAACACAACGCTGTTTTGACCGCTGCTTTTCCCCCCGAAGTATTAATGAGTATTAATGAACTGTTCATGTATTGCCCTATGCTATTGTGCCGGCTTTTTTCAGTTGGGTTATGTTTTTTTTTTTGTGTGTGCGCTGACATGTGCATGTGAAATGTAATGTGTTGCAGTGTGTATGAAGGCTATGATTACTGTAACTATCAGGTGTGCCATTGGGACATAAGGTAATACAATATTGTACAGACATTTTCCAATATGGGGTGTGCATGCTTGAACTAATACATATCAGAACCAGAAAAATTAACATGTAAAATACAATTTTGAAATGTATTAATGTGTATTTGACACGTTTTTTTCCTAAGCAGTCATGATAGACATGAAGGATGTGGTTTTCTTTAACCTCTTAAGGCCCAAGCTGTTTGTTTACATGATTTTTTTTTATTTCTCTTTGCTATTTGGGCTTATTAGACCCTAATTACAATAAAAACTAAAAATATGTTTTTATTTGATGTACTTAGTCCATAAGTACACAAACTTATACTTCATGTGTAGTGACATGCTAATTTTAATTTTTACACTTTTTTTTTCCAAATTCCATTGTACAAACCCCGTTTCCATATGAGTTGGGAAATTGTGTTAGATGTAAATATAAATGGAATATAATGATTTGCAAATCCTTTTCAACCCATATTCAATTGAATGCACTACAAAGACAAGACATTTGATGTTCAAACTCATAAACTTTATTTTTTTTTTGCAAATAATAATTAACTTAGAATTTCATGGCTGCAACACGTGCCAAAGTAGTTGGGAAAGGGCATGTTCACCACTGTGTTACATGGCCTTTCCTTTTAACAACACTCGGTAAACGTTTGGGAACTGAGGAGACACATTTTTTAAGCTTTTCAGGTGGAATTATTTCCCATTCTTGCTTGATGTACAGCTTAAGTTGTTCAACAGGTCTCCGTTGTGGTATTTTAGGCTTCATAATGCGCCACACATTTTCAATGGGAGACAGGTCTGGACTACAGGCAGGCCAGTCTAGTACCCGCACTCTTTTACTATGAAGCCACGTTGATGTAACATGTGGCTTGGCATGGTCTTGCTGAAATAAGCAGGGGCGTCCATGGTAACGTTGCTTGGATGGCAACATATGTTGCTCCAAAACCTGTATGTACCTTTCAGCATTATGTAAGTTACCCATGTCTTGGGCACTAATACACCCCCATACCATCACGGATGCTGGCTTTTCAACTTTGCGCCTATAACAATCCGGATGGTTCTTTTCCTCTTTGGTCCGGAGGACACGACGTCCACAGTTTCCAAAAACAATTTGAAATGTGGACTCGTCAGACCACAGAACACTTTTCCACTTTGTATCAGTCCATCTTAGATGAGCTCAGGCCCAGCGAAGCCGACGGCGTTTCTGGGTGTTGTTGATAAACGGTTTTCGCCTTGCATAGGAGAGTTTTAACTTGCACTTACAGATGTAGCGACCAACTTTAGTTACTGACAGTGGGTTTCTGAAGTGTTCCTAAACCCATGTGGTGATATCCTTTACACACTGATGTCGCTTGTTGATGCAGTACAGCCTGAGGGATCCAAGGTCACGGGCTTAGCTGCTTACGTGCAGTGGTTTCTCCTGATTCTCTGAACCCTTTGATGATATTACGGACCGTAGATGGTGAAATCCCTAAATTCCTTGCAATAAATAATAAATAAATAAATGGCTTATACTTGTATAGTGCTTTTCTACCTTCAAGTGTACTCAAAGCGCTTTGACAGTATTTCCACATTCACCCATTCACACACACATTCACACACTGATGGCGGGAGCTGCCGTGCAAGGCGCTAACCAGCAGCCATTAGGAGCAAGGGTGAAGTGTCTTGCCCAAGGACACAACGGACGTGACTAGGATGGTAGAAGGTGGGGATTGAACCCCAGTAACCAGCAACCCTCCGATTGCTGGCACGGCCACTCTACCAACTTCGCCACTGGTTGAGAAAGGTTTTTTTTAAACTGTTCAACAATTTGCTCACGCATTTGTTGACAAAGTGGTGACGCTCGCCGCATCCTTGTTCGTGAATGACTGAGCATTTCATGGAATCTACTTTTATACCCAATCATGGCACCCACCTGTTCCCAATTTTCCTGTTCACCTGTGGGATGTTCCAAATAAGTGTTTGATGAGCATTCCTCATCTTTATCAGTATTTATTGCCACCATTCCCAGCTTCTTTGTCACGTGTTGCTGGCATTAAATTCTAAAGTAAATTATTATTTGCAAAAAAAAAAAAGTTTATCAGTTTGAACATTAAATATGTTGTCTTTGTTGCATATTCAACTGAATATGGGTTGAAAATGATTTGCAAATCATTGTATTCCGTTTATATTTACATCTAACACAATTTCCATCTCATATGGAAATGGGGTTTGTATCTTCTGACACCACCAGATAGCAGTATAAGTGTCCATATGTCGGCATAAGACCCCAATTCAATAGTGTACACAATTTTGGAAAGAAGAGCTAAAAGGTGCTGTCCACGCATGTGGCCACTAAGGCCTTTAGAGTTAATGCATTCTAACTCATGAATAAGAGTCCACTTGCAATGGAGCCAATGGGAGGTCCAGTATTCCACTCATAAATCCCAATAGATAACCATCTAAAAACCGTCAACATCACTCCATTTACATTTCGTGATTTGAATATTAACCACGTATTAGTGATATTGTTATTGTAAGCTCTAACGCAGACAAACTACCGTAATTTCCGGACTATAAGCCGCTACTTTTTCCCCTCGTTCTGGTCCCTGCGGCTTATACAAGGGTGCGGCTTATTTACGGCCTGTTCTTCTCCGACACCGACGAAGAGGATTTCGGTGGTTTTAGTACGCAGGAGGAAGACGATGACACAATGATTAAAGACTGACTTTTCATATACCGGTAGGCTGGTTATTTTGATAACGTACAGGTGAGCACTTTGTATTACTTTGCACCGTTGTATTATTTGTACTCTGCACGAATGCTGTTCGCCATGTCAAAGATGTGAAAGTTTGATTGAATGATTGAAAGATTTATTGTTAATAAATGGGACGCTTTGCGTTCCCAAACAGTCATCTCTGTCCCGACAATCCCCTCCGTGGTAGCAGGAACCCCTATATACTACGGTAATTACACATCAAAACCCTGCGGCTTATAGTCGGGTGCGGCTTATATATGGAGCAATCTGTATGTTCCCCTAAATTTAGCTGGTGCGGCTTATAGTCAGGTGCAGCTTATAGTCCGGAAATTACGGTATTTATAGCGGCGCCGTGATCACAACCTTGTATGCCTATGTTTAAATCATCGAGTGGTCTGCTGCTTCCTTGCTCCCTATAAGTTTATTGTAGATCTTAAATCATGCCTCTCACCTGGACAGTAGAAGGATGAGGACGTTATCCGTCAAGTTGGTACTTTGGCAGTCAATTTAAGCCAGAAAATGGCGAGATAAACACAATAAATCGCGAGGATTATGAGTCATTCTTCATCTAAACGGGAATATAACAAGATTCTATCAGTTGGCATCCTAATGACCGCAGACATTGTACAGTAAGGGATGTTGCATTGTTTCTTGGCTCTCATAAAGTCTGCAGTGAGTACTAATCAGTGATGTTGGATAAAAAAAACGAACGTTCTGATGCGTTTTTTAAATTAGTGCTTCGTGTATGCTTTAAAAATTTGCAACATATTATAAATGTGCCTTTTACTACATTACGTATGTACTTACAGCATGTATATAAACCTTAATGAAGGTTTTTAGATGTTTTTTTAAGGGCTTTTATAGGCAGAATAGAACTCCATAGGCTCCATTGTAAGCAGACTTTTGATCGCATTTATTTAATATTTAGAATGCATAAAAAAAACATTTGTGTGCTTGTCTTACATAATGATTGTTAATGATAGGCAGAATTCCACGAAAAGTGCAGTTCCCCTGTAAGTATGACTCATTTTCTAGTGGCGTGGTATATGCATAAAAACACGGCTCCCAAACAAACGGCTAACACGTGGGAATAGGTTCTCATTGTTCACTTAAGACTCGATCCGATCGCAAACGTCACATATCTAGTGTCAAAGCACCGTCCTCGTGTTTTCACTCCACATCCAAGTGTCTTGCCAGCTACATTTGTATTTTCCCTGCAGACGGTTGACTCGGTGCCTTTTGTTTTCCATCTGCATTTCATCTCCTTCCTGTGTTGGAGTCATGAACAAATCCCCACAGAAGGCCTCAGTCGCTTCCCTCGTTCATGGCACCTTTATCCATAAGGACAGCCTTACAACAGTCTTTCATGCAGGCGCAGTTTAATAATATTTGTCCATTAAATTTTCATAGGGCTTTCCAGGGCCCTCTTTTTTGCTCATTTCCTTGTTTATTTTTGAGGCAGTAAAGGGAGGTGCTCGGATAGAACGTTGATATACTGTATGGCTTTTTCCCCCCTCTGCCATTCAGGGTGCGCTTTCAATTATGCATGTGCTTCTTATCTGCAACTGTATGATGTTTTGGCTGTGCAGAAAGCACTCAGCCAGTGTTTGAATGCGGCGCAGTTCGGAGTCTGAGAGCATGCCACTGTTGATGCAGCAGGCACGGTATTAGGAACGGTTACGCTTCAATCTGTTTGTTTGAAATGTTGTTGTTTTTTCCCCCGCTCCCCTCTGAGGAGCGGTTTAATGCCTCAGATGTTTATTAACGATAGGAAAGAAGGGAACGCATATAATCAGGAAAGAAAGAGTAAGTGTCAGCTTCACTCTGGCCCGACAACTGCAAAAATCCCAGAGAAATTATTAAAGTATCTTGGTAATCTTGATGGTAGAAAAAAAAATGTCTTTCATAAATATTCAAGGTATTACATAATATCACAAGATTAGATTTTATTCACAACTACTGGAATATAATTGGATATCAAGATGTTGTACAAGCCAATTATATACTCTTGAAGAAATTCAATTTCTTTTGGCTTATTTGGGTCTAATTAGGGAACTACAGCACTGATTGTGATTATTAACCCTATCATCCAGTTTATTAACTTCTTCTCTGATAGCCACTAAAACAGATAACCCAACTTGTGCGCTAGAACAAAGTAATTTAGTTTATAATTAAAAGCAATTAGTGAATCAATTACAGGGTGATCAAACCTGATGGAAAATAAAATAAAATGGCATTAGTTGCCGTGTATTGCATCTGTAGATAGGTGCCATTGTGGTGCCATCAAGCCAAAATTGTGATCGTTGAGCCTAGGGTGAATTATAAAAAATTCAATTTCTAAGCATACAAGGGCATATCGCCAACGTTCATGAACACATCGCACTAGTTTTTCATGGAGTTTTTAGGTCTTCCAGTTTCATGACATTAAGATATAAGGCAGCCGTTTAGACAGGAGGTTAAAATCCATCACTAACACACCCAATTACTGAAAAAAACTTGCATTTTGTCTATTTGTGACCTTTACTTTAAATGCATTCTCCTCCTTTCTTTTTTCTCCATGTAATCACCTCATGAATTAGTCACCACTATCACCCCTGTGCAATTTGAACTTTTAATGACACAGCTCTGTGCTTTTATAGCCCCATGTTTATGCCTGCCCTAAATATTTCACTTTTGGAGATGTAGCACAGATTTAAAATAGTCGGTCTAATTAGTGCGCGTTTCATCGTTGCTTTGGTTTGCTTAAGAGTTTCAGAAAGTGGTAAAAGACATCCAAGTTTACTATAGTAACTTAAAAGGCTGGAAGACTATCCCAAAAATATTCTCCAGTGGCGGCTGTACATTAGCTCATTAAGTCTCACGTTTCATTAAGCATTTATTACAGTATACCAGTACAGTGGTACCTCATTTAATGAGTATTTTGATACATGAGCTGTCTCTCTGCATTTTGTTATTCTTTAAATTGTGAGCATAATTTGACTTACGAGACCACCGGTTGAAGGAATATATGTCCATAGCCGACAGCCAGAGCTCAACACAATCCTGCCCTCTAGCCACCGGAACTGAGACATTTAATGTGAAGGAGAAAAAGTGGATGACCAAATCACAGAAACAAACCAATAAAACCATGTCCTACATGTTAGCCTACCTAGCGAGTCAGCCCCGCCGCAGTACACGGAGCCATTTATGCATGAAAATAATGAGAAGCTGTCGATGCTGTTCAGTGTGTTTCAGATTTTTTCTGTCTCCTCACTCGACCAAGCATTATCTCTGGAACAAAAACAGCTTGCTGTCAGCTCTGATCTCTCCGGTCCGTCACTCAAAGACGTCCGTGTGCAACATCGGCAACAATTTCCTAGTTCCTATTGTTACACAACAGGGTGTACCCCGCCTTCCGCCCGATTGTAGCTGAGATAGGCTCCAGCGCCCCCCGCGACCCCAAAAGGGATAAGCGGTAGAAAATGGATGGATATTGTTACACAACAGAGAAGGAGCCAGCTTGTACGAGAAACCTACAAAGGTCTGCTCCCTAAGGTAAATGCTGCACAATATTATTACATTATTTCATAAAACTACTGTAGTTTTTGTAGTACACACTATTGTAATGCTTTTCAAACAATATTTATCTAAAATTATATTGTTTTTTCAAAAGGCACGTCATGTTCCAATTGTGAAAATTTGATTTAAATTATTTTCAATAGTGTGGCTGATATGAGATATTAAGTTATGAGCTTGGTCGAATTGAGCTTGTAAGTTGAAGTACCACTGTATCTCATTAGGGGACACCCATTATACAAAGTAAACTTGAATACAGTAGTCAGTGTACAGATTTCATGGCAGTACAGATTCCATATGCACTGATACTGGACACACAGCCATAATTGTATAAATAGCTGGCAAGTGGCAACACAACTGAGAGAGAATTGTGTTTTTTTGCCTGCAGTCAAGCATGGTGGTGGCGTCATGGTCTGGGGCTGCACACGTCCTGCTGGCACTGGGGTGAAGCATGTACTCATATTTGTGAGATACTGTATTTATATTTTAGAACCAAAATATATACACAATGTTGCAATGCAGACAAAGTTGTTTTTATAGTAACTTATGTTGGTGTCAAAATGTAATGCAAATCAATCAATACCTATTAAACAGTAATTTAGATATCGAAAACTGAGCTGCTGAACACAAAAGATTTCAGGTGCAAAATTTCAGCTCATGTAATTATTTAAACAAATAGAGATGTGCGTAACATTGCTTCAGGACATATTTTGGCTATTGACAAAACTAAACCGAGACATCAGACATTAAGACGTCAGTGTTAGCAGGTGCTTATGAAGTCTTCCATCATCATCATCAGCATCATCAGCAGCAGCAGCAGACGGTCTCATGCCAAGCGACAAGCTGCTCAAAGTTGCCCGGGTGGTCGGGATAATGATTATTTGCTTTTCCGGCAGCTTTGTGCTGACATGCCAAAAGGCTCTTCATCCGCAAGTGACAAGTTAAAAGAGAAAACGAAACCCAATTCACCACTTCTTAGGATGAACTTTGGGATTTTTTTCATCATCTGCAAGACACATGAAGCATATCCAGCAGTTCTTTATGACGACGCCGTTAATGACATCGTGGCAAAGGGCATCATCATCATCATGATAAGGTGACCACGCCCAGTCCTCTACTAAAGTCCTTGCTGGCTTAGTCTCTCCCTGTTAGCTTCCTCTCATTAAGGCCTAACAAGCTCACCTCTTGATGATGGTGCCCCCCTTCATCACACAGCTAACCTTTAAGTTTCTTTTCATTTATTCCACCCCTGGTTGAGGCTGTGGATCATACTTAATTGACTACAATCTCATGCATGTGGCATTTCAGCGTGGCCTTGGATCACCTCCACTGTGATGGCAAAGGAGCAATTATGAGCGGTAATTTGAGCGCACTCATGCGTCACCGCCGCATGGACTGCCACGATGTCCTTCAATCAGCCTACCTTGCTTGTTGTCGTTAAGGCACTGATTCTGAAACTTCACGTTTAAGGGGATTGGCCCTTAATTCCAGCAAAGAGTATTGTGTGGAAGCCACTTATATCAAGCCCATGCTGCGAATAAAGCCAGAGGTAGTTGCTAAGAGAAAGATCTCTTCTATTTCCAGTCCATCTTTTTGTCAATTTGAATCTAAAAGGCTGACAAGTATATACTTTTGACGTGTTCGAGACACGTGGTGACTTTGCGTAGTGGACACTGCCAAAAGGAGTGGAGAAGATGATTCGAAGCCAGCCTGCTGCAAACTCTTTGGACAAGCATGTTAATGATGACATGCTCAAGACCAGAACTGACCCGCATACAGACCGTTAAGATGTTCAATCCGGCCAGCCGGATATTTCCAAAACATTTTTTTAGACCTTTGACATCAATACTGTAGCCGCAATAATGATGTGCACTGCTATTTTCAAATTATTGTAAGTCTTAAACTATAGAAAGTATTTTGTGTGTGTGTGTGTGTGTGTATGTGTGTATGTGTGTATGTGTGTGTGTGTGTGTGTGTGTGTGTGTGTGTGTGTGTGTGTGTGTGTGTGTGTGTGTGTGTGTGTGTGTGTGTGTGTGTGTGTGTGTGTGTGTGTGTGTGTATTGCATATCTATTATTTGTATATACATATATTATGTGTGTATATGTGTGTGTGTTTATGTTTCTGTATATACACTTGTAAATAACATAATGTCATGGCTGTCTTGAGTTTCCAATTATTTCTACAACTCTTATTTTTTTGTGATAGTGATTGGAGCACATGATTGTTGGTCACAAAAAAACATTCATGAAGTTTGGTTCTTTTATGAATTTATTATGGGTCTACTGAAAATGTGACCAAATCTGCCGGGTCAAAAGTATACATACAAGCAATGTTAATATTTGGTTACATGTCCACACGTTTAAGTCAGGACTTTGGGAAGGCCATTCTAAAACCTTAATTCTAGCCTGATTTAGCCATTCCTTTACCACGTTTGACCTGTGTTTGGGGTCATTGTCCTGTTGGAACACCCAACTGCGCCCAAGACCCAACCTCTGATGATTTTAGGTTGTCCTAAAGAATTTGGAGGTAATCCTCCTTTTTCATTGTCCCGTTTACTCTCTGTAAAGCATCAGTTCCATTGGCAGCAAAACAGGCCCAGAGCATAATACTACCACCACCATGCTTGAGAGTAGGAATGGTGTTTCAAGGATTAAAGGCCTTACCGGCGTGGCGAAGTTGGTAGAGCGGCCGTGCCAGCAATCGGAGTGTTGCTGGTTACTGGGGTTCAATCCCCACCTTCTACCATCCTAGTCACGTCCGTTGTGTCCTTGGGCAAGACACTTCACCCTTGCTCCTGATGGCTGCTGGTTAGCGCCTTGCATGGCAGCTCCCGCCATCAGTGTGTGAATGTGTGTGTGAATGGGTGAATGTGGAAATACTGTCAAAGCGCTTTGAGTACATTGAAGGTAGAAAAGTGCTATACAAGTATAACCCATTTATCATTTATTTACCTTCTCTCCTCTAAACAAATTGCTGTGTATTGTGGCCAAACAGCTCAATTTTTGTCTCATCTGACATCACATGGACAAAGATTGAGAGAGTTCACATATATATGTATGTCTGTGTGTGTGTGTGTGTGTGAAGGCAGTGTCAACATCGTTGTGGATACTTCCTGAATTTTTAAAATCCCACATCCCTTGTTAATTGCTTTCTTTGGACTCAAATTGAGCTAGAAAAAACAGACACATGCTGTAGAAAGACTTAAATGCAGTTAAACAAACACAGCAAGAAGTATTCAATACAGACAGCACTGCCGTACTGACTGATTGAGCTCCCGCCATTAAGCATGCCCACAATGGCAACGGCAGGCAAACAATGGGTGGCTCAAACGTTTGTACACTGAGAGCAGGTTTATACACAACATTTTCATTTGGTCTGTTTGTACAATGAGGGGTTCGTATATTGAGGTTCCACTGTTTTTTGTTTGCCTACAATCTTTGTTCTAATTATTATGATTATAGTCATGACCAGAAAATCACAATCATTCAATTATCTTAAAATAAAATCAAAGATTCTAAATTCAATCATCTATTGTCATCTTTCTCAATAACACAATTACATTGCTCTAATATTATAATGTAATCTAGTTAATATTTAGGATATACAATAAATGATTGTATCTTTAAACAAATTTAAGTAAAAAGTATCAGATTTGGCAGTACTGGTCCTGTATTTACTTGATATCAGATTGATACCAAAATATAAAGTAGCGTTCACCCCTAACAAGTGCTTCCTTCTAATTTGTCCATCAGAAAGTTTAGGTAGTATCAAAGTCTGCTGCATTTATTCTGTTTGTTCTCTACAATAGGCCTCACTATGGCCTGTTTTTGTTTACGTGCGTTTAAATCAGGGGTGTCCAAAGTGTGGCCCGGGGGCCATTTGCGGCCCGCAGCTAATGTTTTACCGGCCCGCGGCACATCATTCTAAAAATACTAAACAAATGTTTTAAAAAAACATTTAAAAGTGGAATAAAATAGCAAATAGGTGAAACGCAACGAGGAAAACTTTGCAATGTTGACTTCAATAAGACAATTTGTTTTTAAAATTTCTCACAAAATAATAATGAATCAAAATCACTGTTGCTTTGAATTATTGACCGATTTAAGGACAAAAAGGACATACAAACATGAAAAAAAAAAAGTAAATAAAAAGTTGATTATTATATAAATTGTTATTATAAACAAACTAAGCTAATTACACTATATATTATCGGAAGCTGATAGAGAGATTTAAGCGTTGAATGTAAACATGAGTGGGGCACTTTTGGATCCCTAAGAATTTTAGTGGAATTAAAAAACACCTGTCTCGGCTAAAAAAAATTAAATAATAATAATACATTCAAATCAATGTTGCTATTATTGACCTAGTTAGGGATCCAATTACTTCACATCAAATATTCCACTTTGAAAATATTTTTGGGAAAAATATTATATTTTGTATTTTTGCCCCAAAAAATAGGGTTTTGACAAAAAGCTCATGAAATGTGTGTGTGTTTATGTGTGTATATATATTTTCACCTGAAGTTGAATTGGAGATTCAAGCGTTTAATAAAAAAATACATATATATAACATGTATTAAACCCGTTTTAAGACTGAAACCCTTCTGCGTCCCTAGGACCTACGTAACATGCGGGAGACCCTAAGGTAAAGAAAAGGAAAAAAAAAAAGTCTATATTGTATTGGTGTTGAAAATGAAAAAATATCAAAATGGTCCCCGCATGCTTTGATTTTTCAGTGTGCGGCCCTCAGTGGAAAAAGTTTGGACACCCCTGGTTTAAATGTTTCGACTAACCTGGAGGAAAAAATACTTGGCAGATGTTATTTGCCTTGTCTTCCATCAAGAGAATTACTTCTGTGATTTGATTTGAATAATAGACCGCAGTCTAAATCAAGAATTGTCTTCATAGTTTTTGTGGGTGACAAACTATCTGTAACTGAACCCCTGTGAACCATCCAAAAAGTCTAATCTCTTTAGATGTCAAAGTTGTTAGTCTAACTTTATATTTACTTTCCCTGCTGCTAGATTTAGCTGACAAATGTGTTTACTGCAGCAGTTTAAACAGCACATTTTATCCGTACACACGCACTTCTGCCATGTTGCCGGCACGGCGCACACATAATGCTACTTTTGTAGGACGTGAGAATGTGTTCCGCGGCATTTACCATGCAGTTTTACAGCGGCACGCTCAATAAACACTGGAGTACGCACACATCAGGAGGGTTTACGAGGGTTTGTGGATAGTAAAGCAGTCAAGGAATAGATCGCTACTGCGTCTCTCAATGCCGAGCAGAGCCTTGAATTCTTTGACGTGCAGAAAGGAGATGTGCATTTTGCTCCCAAACCTTAAAAAGGAAGTGACCTTGTTGTGGGCGGTGATGTACATTTTTAAATAAGACATTCAAGGAAAGAGTTTTCAGGAGTAAATTGTGTTTTTGCTAGGGTTTAGGCAGAATGTGCAGGTGCATGCCAGTATATGTGCATAGAGAGAAGGTGAATCAGTGTTTCTGAGTCACTGGCCCTGCCTTGCATTTGTCAAGGGATGCGTGGGTGTGATTCGCCATTGTGCCTCCATATCTCTGTTGCCAGCTTGGCTGTGTCTTTACTGCTGATCTGTAAGATTTACAATTGCTCCCGGAGTGTTTCTTTAATCTTTCTCTCCGTGTCTTGGGGAAAATCAGTCAAAAACAAACAGTTTGCCTTTGATGTCCTCAACCCAGCAGACACAAGACATTGATACAATGTTGATTATACATACAGTACATGTCCTTTAAAACTGACTTTCGAACACTGTAAAAATAGTTGTATTTCTAAATTGAGACAACGTTGATCCACGTTGTTGGTTGGGAAATTATTTCAATGATCAAATCAACTTCAACCTGATGTTGATTAAACGTCGTTGCTTCAACATTATGTTTGACTTACTCAACGTCAGGACCTAATTCAACAAGTTCTCATTGTGTTTTAATGTTTTGTGCCTGCTGGGCAATTATGTGAACTTATATTTGGACAGTAACTAGTTTTGTAGCCAGAAATTACAACATGCTCAATGAAACATCCAGTCATCCATGTTCTATACTACTTGTAAGATGAACTGGTCAAATCTTTTGAACATTTTTTTAAATTGAGCGACGAGAACCAATTTGGAGTTGAAAGCAAATCGTTTGGGAGCCATTATTGAATGTTAAAGTTAAAGTACCACTGATAGTCACACACACTAGGTGTGGTGAAATTAATCTCTGCTTTTGACCCATCCCCTTGTTCCATCCGCTGGGAGGTGAGGGGAGCAGTGAGCAGCAGCGCTTGAGAATCATTTGTTGATTTAACCCCCAATTCCAACCCTTGATGCTGAGTGCCAAGCAGGGAGGGCTATATAAATAAACATTGATTGATAATAAACATTGAGGTAATGGGTCCCATTTTTATAGTCTTTGGTATGACTCGGGGTTTTAACTCACGACCTACCGATCTTAGGGCGGACACTCTAGCCACAAGGCCACTGAGCAGTTTTTTTTTTTGTGATGAATGGAGTCACACTGACTGAAAAAGCCCACAAAATGACATAGTGGATGGAAAAGTAGCAACATATGGATGCATTTCTGGTTCTTTTTGTTATGGCTTGTTATATATACACCAGGTAGGGGAGTAATATTTTGCATTTACATTATGTGCTCATTTTATTTTCATTTTATTCTATTTGTTTTTTATAGACAAAGTATTGTAGATGTATTATTTGTAGGCTACATATTTGTCTGTATTAACATGTTCTCGTGTTGACATTTTTTACAGTAAAGTTATTTTGCACAGAGGTTGTTTGTAGCCCATTTATTGTGCCACAAAGTATCTTGGGTTAGTGAAAATTCAAAATAAAGATCTCACTTTCAAGGCATGGATATTACACCACAAGTATTGTTTACAATGAACACACAACCCAGATCAAATTGTTTATTTTTGAATATTTATAATTTGGTGAACATTTCAACAATCCAGATACAAATATTTTCCTGTAACTGCTACGAGTGATTATGTCCTTGATTGAAAACAAATTTCTTCTAAAGAAATTCTAAAACATAAACACAGATACAGTCTTTTGAAAGGAAATACTAACTCCTTGGTCGTAGGCAGAGGTGGGGAAAATGCCCAAAATGTGTACTGAAGTAAGAGTACCGTTACTTTAGAATAATATTACTCAAGTAAAAGTAGCCATCAAAATAATTACTTGAGTAAACGTAAGTATTGCATGAAAAAACTACTCAAGTATTGAGTTACTTGTGAGTAACTTCTGATGTATTTAGTAGCTATTTTTTATTGTTATTGGACTATAACTGTAGTCAATGTGTGTGTGCGTGTGTGTAAAACATAAACATCCTACAATTTACTGCAAAATTTTTTCTCTCGTTGGAAGTGGAATCATTTTACAAGTTTGAAAGTAATCAATGAAGATTTTTTGCTGCCTTGTCTGACGTCATGTCGCTTTTTACCGTCAGTACGTTTCTATATACCTAATTAGTCTGATTTGTCAAATAATTAAGTTTCTTCTATTTTCTCACCTACATGTGGAGTGCTAGTTTCCATGCTCTTATCTCTAATGTGACTGTTGATTGTTGTCATTTCAGCTTGTTAGCTATGTGATTATGTAAATTGGGTAGAAGAAGATAATGCTACATGCTAATAAGGTAGTGCTAGTAACTTTCAAGCTCCTGATTTAACATAAGTACACATTTCCATCGCTATTTGGTGTTGGTAATGTTTTAATGTGTTTAAATCAAACTTGTGGTTATTAGGATCATCAGACACATACACAAAAATCACTTTTTTAGTCATCTGTTTTATGAGGTTTCTGTTAACCAGTTGTCTCAAACAGCGGCAATGTACTGGCGTCTTGTCACGTAGTTGAAGTGTCTTCTTTGGGAACACTGACACTTATTAAACAAGTAGGTCTCTATTTTACCATCTACTTTAAAAGGCCTACTGAAACCAACTACTACCGACCACGCAGTCTGATAGTTTATATATCAATGATGAAATCTTAACATTTCAACACATGCCAATACGGCCGGGTTAACTTATAAAGTGCAATTTTAAATTTCCCGGGAAACTTCTGGTTGAAAACGTCTTTATATGATGACGTATGCGAGTGACGTCACTAGTTAAACGGAAGTATTGGTACACCTTTGAATCCAATACAAAAAAGCTCTGTTTTCATCTCAAAATTCCACAGTATTCCGTATTTGGTGAATCTTTTGCAATTTGTTTAATGAACAATGAAGACTGCAAAGAAGAAAGTTGTTGGTGGGATCAGTGTATTAGCGGCTGGCTGTAGCAACACAACCAGGAGGACTTTGACTTGGATAGCAGACGCTCTAGCCGACGCTAGCCGCCGACCGCACGGATGATCGGGTGAAGTCCTTCGTCCTTCCGTCGATCGCTGGAACGCAGGTGAGCACGGGTGTTGATGAGCAGATGAGGGCTGGCTGGCGTAGGTGGAGCGCTAATGTTTTTATCATAGCTCTTTGAGGTCCCGTTGCTAAATTAGCTTCAATGGCGTCGTTAGCAACAGCATTGTTAATCTTCGCCAAGCTGGAAAGCATTAACTGTGTATTTACATGTCCAGGGTTTGATAGTATTGTTGATTTTCTGTCTATCCTTCCAGTCAGGGGTTTATTTCTTTTGTTTCTATCTGCATTTGAGCGCGATGCTATCACGTTAGCTACGTAGCTAAAGCATTTCGCCGATGTATTGTCATGGAGATAAAAGTAACTGTGAATGTCCATTTCGCGTTCTCGACTCTCATTTTCAAGAGGATATAGTATCCGAGGTGGTTTAAAATACAAATCCGTGATCCACAATAGAAAAAGGAGAAAGTGTGGAATCCAATGAACCCTTGTACCCAAGTTACGGTCAGAGCGAAAAAAGATACGTCCTGCACTGCACTCTAGTCCTTCACTCTCATGTTCCTCATCCACAAATCTTTCATCCTCGCTCAAATTAATGGGGTAATCGTCGCTTTCTCGGTCCGAATCTCTCTCGCTGCTGGTGTAAACAATAGGGAAATGTGAGCAGCACTCCAGCTTGTGACGTCACGCTACTTCCGGTAGGGGCATGGCTTTTTTTTATCAGCGACCAAAAGTTGCAAACTTTATCGTCGTTGTTCTCTACTAAATCCTTTCAGCAAATATATGGCAATATCGCTAAATGATCAAGTATGACACATAGAATGGATCTGCTATCCTCGTTTCAATAAAAAAAAAAAAATTCAGTAGGCCTTTAAAATACTAACCTATTTCAGCTTCTATATATGTACAGTCCCTCACCCACGGCTTGTTATTCGCCCCGTCACTTGTGTTTAAGTTGGATTGGTATGTGACTGCCAGGCTCCGTTTGATTGGTGAAATGGAAGAAAATATCACAAATCCTTACATTGGATTGACCGTGCCCACCGGAAGAAGGCTGGCAGACAATTGAATACGTTATTGCAAGCCTTAATAGATTAATTGTGATATAAATAAATGTAACGATCTGACTGAAACTCAATGTAACGACTTAAAAGTAGCGTTTCTTGGTCACAAAAATAAGAATATGTTTTAGGACATAGGAGGAAGTACCCAAAGAAAACCCACACAAGCAAACTCCACATAGAAATGTTCCAAAAGAGAAACTGTGAGTCGGATGCACTAACCGCTAGTTACAATGTTGCATATTATTTTGGCAGCTAATTGTATCATAATTCAGCTTCTGCAACGAGACGAGCATCATGACATCACAAATCTTGCCCACCAGCTCATTAAAAATACATTTTACAATGGACACGCCTGCTGATGGCACTCTCTCTGTTTGCCTCCAAACCCTCGTCCAATTAACTCTGAGGAACGGCAAACCCCCGAACCACCAACAGTGCCTCAACGATATCAGGACATGACATAATGAATGCAATCAGCAATAATTAGAGGGAATGATGGGCTCTCACTTTGAGTCAGCAGCATAATCGTGGTCTGGAAGCAAATGGCCGTTGAAAAGACAAAACAGATCACTGATCAAAACCCAATCCATGCAGAAATCCATGAATGCGTCGGGGCGTATGCTGAAGCCATCGCAATGAGTTCTTGGCGCGCTCTCGGTGCGCCCTGGCAGCGCCTGCTCTTTGATTATCCCTCAAAAAGTTTAGCACATAAATGGCAGAGCGTGCTTTGATTGCTTGAGAGGCTGCACATTCCATTAAATACCATTCCAATTTTTTATAGACCAATCAACACAAGCAAATTAATCTTCTTGAAGTTTTTGTGATTAATCCCCTTCATCTCCCTATTTGATGCCTTCAAATGGTTAGTATTATGCAGATTTGGTCTTTTACTTCTGCAAACAGATGGCAGGGGGGAGACAAGTTGGATGCTTTTAGAGAGGTAACTAATGGATTCTCTCAACATGCAAGAAAATGTTTCACAATGAAATTATTTTGCGTATATTCATGTAACCTACCCTATACCGATTTAAATTCATGTAATGAAATGAGATAATGATCAGATATTGTTTATAGTCCATGCTATGTGTCAGAAAAATTGTATTTAAATTATCAAAAAACTTTCCATTGTGAGTTTCCATTGAACAGACAAGAAGCTGTCTTTGTGGCACCAAGCCAAACGCTCGGAAGATTCCGCTGTGTACGATGGAATCAGACGGGAGGGGTCATCCATTGTCCTCAAAAACCTGCCAAAGCTGAATCTACGACAAGCCCAAGCCCGAGGGATCTTCTTCTTTTGTCTTCTATTGTGACCGAAAACAAGGACTGTTTACATACTACCCAATCCTGTTGAGAAATGTGTTGTTGCGTAAACATTGAACATCTAAATAAAAGAGAAGACGAAAACCTTATTCGTCAGACCGTGGTGCAGGACTGTACAGAAAGTACAGTGGCCATGTCTCTCCTCAATATTGAGTCCAAATTTAATTCTGTCTCTGTTTGATTCCTTGTCTCTTGTCTGTTTAATAGATGTCATCAGTGTTTGAACCTAACACTATGATGTCATAATCAGAGGTGGGTAGAGTAACCGACAATGGTACTCTGTTAAGTGTACTGTTAACCAAAAGGGAACTACCCTTATTTTTTTTTATTTTTTTTTTAGAATTTTGCCTATCATTTACAATCCTTGTGTGAGACCAGCACACATGTTTTTCTTTTTTTAATGCATTCTAATTTGTAAAACTGTAGCAATAGTCAGCTAACATTAGAGTAAATGGGATTGGCTCTATTCCGCCCACAAAGCGCTCTAAAAATCCTCCGTTTTATATACACGCTGCAATGTAGTCACAGGCGCGTTTATATAAACATGTACTATTTACTTACTTTGGTCATGTTAAGCATACGGCTGCATGTAAAATTCACACGCATCACAACCTTGCATGCATACTTCATGAGAGCCAACGACGACTATTTTGGGGCAAATGTTGATTTGGTACTTTACATTTTTGAGCCTGAATATACGGAAGATGAATACAAGTGCTGAACATGAAATACAAACGACAGAAATAATAAAACAGTTTCTTACTGTACAATGTCTACTCAAACTGGGAAGCAGACTGATAGAATTTTGTATCTTCCCGTTTTGATTAAGAATTAATCCTATTCGTCAAGCAGGTAAAAAAAAAAAAACAGTTTCGTGCAAACGTGTGTCTTTCTTGCGATCTCCAGGACTAAGTTGAATGTCAAAGTTCACCAACTTTTGTATATGGCAACAACCTTCCACTGCACAAGTGAGAGGCATGATTTATCATCTAGAATTAACTTTTATCAACTCCGAGGCGATGCAGCAGTTCACCGGCTCCCTATGTCAACAGCTGCCTAAGCGAGTTACCTCTAGTAGTAAAAGTAGTTCCACTGCGTTAGCGCTTATAATAAAAATATCGCCAATACTTTGTTAACATGCAGGTCACAACATGTAAATGGAGTATTGTTGGCGGGCACCACGCATAGTAACAACTGGTTGCAGGACCTCTGTGCTCCTCATTTTGAGTTCTTGATGTTTCCCACTTGTTTTAATATTTACCTTTTGGTTCGAGCCCTTTCAGGACTGCACAACAAGGGGTGGCTCTTTTTCTGCGGTCCTTTTCGGGTGCTTTTTGTGGACTTTTAGATCTGCCTAGGAGGGGGAGCATGTTGGCCATTGCTCTCTCACGATTGCGTACGACTAGGGCAAAACATTACTGGCCAGTCAATCAGAGGCAAGATGGGGCAGGTCATCAAAACCAGGAAGCAAAATCAACCATGCCAGAAACCACATTAGCAGAGCATCTGTCCTGGGACGAGATCAGCAGAGTATTTACTGCAAGGGAGTTAACTCAACCAGAATGTAAAATATGTCTATTTAGAAGGGCTTCCATAATAAAACCTTGCACTCCATAAACGTGGTATTTTGATGCACCCTTTGCTGCCTCGGCTGTTTCCTCCAGGGTGCATCAAAGGGCCATTTATCGGTACTTTGATTTAATTTACATTATTTTCAATAATTTTTTTTTATAGAAGTTCTCTTTTGTTCTGGATAACCTGACAGTGCACAGTTGTGTGAACAAACCACCCTCAGGGAGGAGGGAGGTGATGGGGAACGTGTCAATACAGATTATTCCAAGCTGCTTAGTTAACACTGATATAAAAGTTACATATAATTTCAATCGTGGCACAACAATATGCTTACTTTTGATGTCAGTTCATGTAAGGATGGAGTTTGTAAAAGGGGAACTGCACTTTTTTTAAAAAATGTTGCCTATCGTTTACAATCACTATGAAAAACCTGACAGATTATTTTTTTAATGCATTTTAAATAGGACATAAATGCGAACAGAAGTCCACTTACAATGGGAGCCGCTCTATTTTGCCTGTAAAGCCCGTAAAAAAAGACCTCCATTAAAATTTTATATCAGGGTGTCCGTGGGGTCTTAAAAAGTCAAAAAAAAGTCTTAAATCCAATAATTTGAATTTAAGGCCTTAAAATGTCTAAAATCTCATAAATTGTCTTAAATACGATTTTGAAAAAAAATCTATTGATGTTACTTTTATTTAAAACATGCATAAACTTCAGACTCGCTTTGAAATGTTTAGATTTTTGAGGACGCTAAAACGGAATTACAAAACGGAACTAAAGTAGGCTACCTGTGCTGACCCGTCAGAATTGATCGAGTACCACCAGCTAGTGTGCTGTGCGCGCGGTGGTGTGTTACAGCTAAGCATAGCAGTGGAGAAAACTAAACGAAAACCCACATTAAAGCCAAATTACTTGCATAAGATGGGTAAGTAAAAGTTCAACGATTTGTGTCCCCTGAACAATCAATTTAATAAATCAGATTGCCTACAAAACGGCGCATCCTGAAGAGACGGTCATAAAGCGGCTTGAAGATGGTCTGTAAAACATAATCGATGCAAAATGTTGACCAAAGAACAAACATTTCATGTTATGTAGACCACAAGGAAGTGTGTTAAATGTAGAAAAAAATCATATGACCCCTTAAAGGCCTACTGAAACCCACTACTACCGACCACGCAGTCTGATAGTTTATATATCAATGATGAAATCTTAACATTGCAACACATGCCAATACGGCCAAGTTAGATTACCAAAGTGCAATTTTAAATTTCCCGCGAAATATCATGCTGAAAACGTCTCGGTATGATGACGCCTGCGCATGACGTCACGGATTGTAGAGGACATTTTGGGACAGCATTGTGGCCAGCTATTAAGTCGTCTGTTTTCATCGCAAAATTCCACAGTATTCCGGACATCTGTGTTGGTGAATCTTTTGCAATTTGTTCAATGAACAATGGAGACAGCAAACAAGAAAGCTGTAGGTGGGAAGCGGTGTATTTCGGCCGGCTGCAGCAACACAAACACGTAGCCGGTGTTTCATTGTTTACATTACGGAAGATGACAGTCAAGCTTTACCATTGGCCTGTGGAGAACTGGGACAACAGAGACTCTTACCAGGAGGACTTTGAGTTGGATACGCAGACGCGGTACCGTGAGTACGCAACCTCTTAATAGATTAACGTCACAATATCTCGGACATTTTAAAAATGTACACCCCCACAAGGTCTCTGGGGTCAGCTGATCAGTTTCTTCTTGTCGTCCCAAAAACCCGTTTAAAATCCAGAGGTGATCGTGCATTTTCTGCTGTGACTCCAAAACTTTTGAAAAATATCCCTCCCTCTTTAATGAGTTTTAAATCACGTCTTAAAACATATTTTTACTCTTTGGCTTTTAAACCAGCATGAAAGTTGTGATTTTAGTCAATGTTATTTTCTCTGATGTTGTTTATGTATTTATTTGTTTATAGTTAAATGTTTTATATTATTGACTCTCCTAGTATGTATGTCTCAACTTTTGTGCAGCACTTTGTGAAACTTCTATTTTTTTAAATGTGCAATATACTGTAAATAAATTAGATTGGATTGAATGTGCCAGTCTTATTTTGTTGAGTCCTACAAAGTCTTCAAACTATAAATAATGTATTTACAGTATTACAACCAGTTGTTGGATTACCAAGTTTGGAGATGTTGAAATCGGCTTATAAAATCGCCAATGCTAATCAGTAGCAAGTCTATGGCGAATCCAATGCCAATTAGCATTGAGCTTGGGCATTTGGAAAAGTGGAGCCTCAACAGTACTGTAAGTTGAAGCGCCTTCTTCTTGCTTTGTTGGCATAGGAAATTGTAACATTATCAAGAGGCAGTCCTGCTGAGCCCACTCTGAGTGCTTGACTGCTTGTTTTACGGCCAAGTGCTTGAGTCTGTGCGAGTCTGCACCTGGACATGACGTGCAGCAAAGGTGCATATACAGTACATAAATTGGTACCCCGTAGTACCGACGGTCTTCGGTCGGTACCTATGAAAGTACCAAATTCTGCACCCATCCCTAATCATGACCATGACCAACCGCACTGTCTATATGTGTTCGCCACAGTGGCTCAAAAGTCAGATACACAGTGACGGGTGAACAAAAATGTACAAATCCAAATAAATAAAAAGGCTGTTAGGTGTAAAAAAAACAAATAGTTTCAACAGAAAATGTTCTATTAAAGTCTGAATATTTCTTTAATTGAACGTAAGTATGTTCCTGAAAAAAATATTTAATTTGCTGCTTTTTAATTTTTAATAGGTTTTTTTCCTCCTTACAAAATATCTCCGCTTCAATTCCATCCCTCTGGTAAATTGAGGTTTAAACTCATTGGCAGCGGTCAACATGAACAATGTATCTCTCTGCTTGGTCATTTCTTCTATCCATCATTTAAAAAGGAACTGCACTTTTGGGGGGGAATTTTGCCTATTATTTACAATCCTTATGTAAGTAAAGCACACTTTTCTTTTTTTTAATGCATTCTAACTATTAAATAGATGCAAGCAAAAGTCCACTTACAATGTAGCTCTATTCTGCTTATGGAGCGTTTAAAAAATAAAGCATCCAAACACTTCCAAGGTTTTATATACACACGCAAGTGTATTTGTATTGTAGAAACAGGCACATATTTATAATAACATGTGATATTTACATATTTTAGTCATTTTAGGCATACAGCGGCGCATTACTTTCATAGACTCATCACGTTTGCTTTTTCCTTCAACATCTTTGACTACACCTCATGCAGACATCATGAGAGACAAACATAATAAAACATCACTTTCTGTACAATGTCTGCTCTCACTGGAGCGCCGACTGTTGGCATGTTGATATATTCCCATTTAGATGAAGAATTACTCATAATCCTCCTAAGGGTTGGAAAAATAAGGGTGGGTGCAATCCACTGTCTTTTGCATGTCTTTCTCGCCATCTGGGTCAAAGTATACCAACTTCTTAGTTTATGTCCATATCATTTTACTACCCAGGTGAGAGGTGTGATTTATAATCTAGAATAAACTTTCTAGAGCTCCGAGTCGAGAGCAGCTCACCAGATGTCATTACACCAGCATAGGGAAGTTCTCGCTCTATGAACAATACACCGCTAAATGTAGGTCCTTAAAGTTAGCGCTTATAATAATATCACTAACATTTGGTTAATATTCAGGTCACAAAATGTAAATGGAGTATTGTTGTTGCTTTCGGGATAGTTCTTTTTTTGGTTTTATGGTCAGAATAAACACTGACGTTATGGCTCACTTTGGCTCCATTGTAAGCAGACTTTATTTACATTTATTCACGAGTTAGAGTATTAAAAAAAATACATGTTTTTGTCACTCATAAGGATTGTGAATGATAGGCAAAAAAAAAAAAAAAGTTAAGCTCTACTTTATCCATCCCATCCATTTTCTACCGCGTATTCCCTTCGGGGTCGCGGGGGGCGCTGGAGCCTATCTCAGCTACAATCGGGCGGAAGACGGTGTACACCCTGGACAAGTCGCCACCTCATCGCAGAAGCTCTACTTTAATGGGGGTTAAATCATCAAAAATTATTCCCAGGCGTGGCCACCGCTGCTGCTCACTGCTTCTCTCACCTCCCAGGGGGTGATCAAGGGTGAAGGGTCAAATGCAGAGAATAATTTCACCATACCTAGTGTGTGTGTGACAATCATTGGTACTTTAACTTTAACGTAATACACTTCCTTGTGGTGTACATAACATGTAATGGTGGTTTTGCATAGATTGTTTTACAGACCATTTTCAAGTCGCTTTCTTGACATCTCTACAGGATGTGCCGTTTTGTAGGCGGTCTTATTTATGTGCCTCCACTTTATTAAAAAAAAAAAGTGCCTTTAAGGACCTTAATATTTTATAATCTTTCTCCGGTTTCCAGTTGTGCTGTGAAATGTCTTTACGAGAGACTACAACGCAAGGCAGTTTTTCTGAAGTTTCTGACGGTGGCGAGTGTTTTGAAGAGGACGAGGTAAGTGGCGGTGCAGCATTTCCCTTTTGATGACGCCTCGCAAAGACCTTTAGTGTATTTTCATTTTACTACGTTTATGCTGGTTTTTGTCGTAAACATTTGTGTTTGTGCTGTTGAGGTTAAGTAATTCTAAAATACATTTTCTGACATGTAATGTCACCCAGCCCCGCCACTTTGTCCACATCTCACCAGACTTGTCCCAAATATTTGTGCTACGTTTGTGATGTCAAAATATTTTGTGGTATTCACATTTCAGTCAATCCATACACCGCTATAGGTGTGAAAAGTACCAAAACCATATTGGCTCAAATGTTTGTTTTTTGGTCATTTTTGCCTGTTAAGAGTTTGAAATGCAGGTTTTTTGTGGGGACAATTCAGAGGCAATTTTGTTATGGGAAGTAGGTGTTTTAGAGGCTGAATTATAGGGTGTCAAGCACTCCTTTAGCATCATTTCAGAAGTTTATTCCATCTTAATAGGCCCCAGGGCCGCTACAGGCTAAATTGGGGCCCCAGGCAGAATTTTATTTTGACATCCAGGCTGTAGAATCAGCTATTTTGGAGCACAATATCATTATGATAACATTAAAGAGAGAGAAAGTCAGTGGACACTAGTGGACAACTAACTCTTCTACTGAATCTGAGCCGCTGTACACGAAAAGTACATTTGTCTAAACAAACCTACTGCGTTGCTCGTGCTATTATTAAGTTGACAAATACAGGTGACACTATTATTAAACCCTTAAAGACCCAAGCTTAATTGGGGCCCTTAGCCGAATTTTTTTTCAGAATCAGAAATACTTTATTAATCCCTGAGGGGAAATTAAGATTTTCAACACAATCCCATTGAAGAGCAGACAAACGTTACAGGGAGACAGAACAGGATCGCTGACGGGTCTGCCAACTTTTGGCGCCCCTTACAAGAAAGGTGAGAAACAGGTAAACGCTGGGGAAGGGGGGTGGGGTGAGGAAAAAAAAAAAAAGGTCTAAGCCTAGGACCCTGGAGAGGGGGTCCAGACAAAGGCCAAAGAAGAAAAAACGCATAGCCATAGCACACATAAACATGTGTGTAAGAGGGAAACATCAAAGGACATTAAAGACATTAAAAGAGCAGAGCTGATGCAACCAGCTGCCAATCCAGCAGTGCCACTTCTACACACAGCCACAAAAGTAAAACAACAAAAAAAACTAAAAATAATCAACCAATAATATACATTGCACACACACGATTGCACCATGCATAGACAAGCAACCAAACAAAAACATAAGTTCAACACCCATATACACTGTGGTGGCCTCTGCGGTGTTCCACGCCATTGTCTGCTGGGGTGGGGGTAGCATGGCCAGAGACAGGAGCAGACCCAACAAAGCAACCAAGAGAGCCGACTCCACCCCTCGGCCACCCACCAACTCTCGGCCAGTGTCCAGTCCGCCATTTTGGGAATAAAATAAAAAATACATTAAAAAAAGAGCCACCCTTCCCCATGTTCACACTTTTTAATGATGCAAATAATTGTTTTTACTTATTTTTTTTAAACCACTTAAATTTCATTTAATGCACATTTTGTACTCAAACAAATTAATGGGGAAAGAAGGAAATTGTTCATTAACCTTACTAAAGAAACTCCAACCGAAGTACCTTCTGCTTCTGAAGACCAGCACAATTGCTACTGGGAAAGCAAAGGGAATTTGGCCATTAATATTCTTACTGTGATGCCTGCTAAAGTGTAATCATAATTGCGATTGGGTTTTGAAAATGTTTATGTAATATTGTTTCTTGATGTAACTGATTTGTATCACCACGTTTGCACTAAAATACCCGACAAAGTATATGCACTTAAAAGGAGTAATTATTAGAGGAGAGGACTGATTGATCAGGAGATGTCGGAAGAGGGGTAAATGGACTGGACTACAGTGGAGAGTGGAAGAAAAGGTGGCGGAAGTAACGAGAGAAGAACAAATGTGAAAAGAGCTTACGAGGGAAATTTGGAAGGAAATGCCAGGAAGAAAAATGCAAGGGACGAGTATAAAGTCATCCTAGAATTTGGAGTCGATTTTTCAGCACTAAGCCCAGTGACACGAAGAGTGAAGAAGGAAATAGGAGAAGTTGAATTGGTGAAAGTTATAGGAGAAGGCAATCTGCTGATAAAATCTAAAAATGCAGTGCAAAGAAATTGAGCAATGAACCTTAAAACATTTTTTCAAAAGGAAGTAATAGAAAGCAAGATTGTGGGTGAAAGGGAGAGGAAGTAGAGGTCTGGTGACAGGAATCCCTGTACAAGCCAAACTGGAAGAAATAAAGGAGGACATCAAAAAAGGACATGTCACTGAAATTAAGAGACTGTTTGCCATTGATGCTGCGTTTCGAGGAGGTAGTTTTCCCAAGGGGCATTATAATAGGATATGTAAACATGTATGTATGTATGTATGTATGCATGTATGTACGTTCCACTGCCGACTAGGTGTTATATTTGTCATATATATGGCCACATAGGGAGAGTATGTCGACTTAAACAACCTTGTGGAAGGTGTGGAGGAGAACAGGATTATGAAAAATGTGGATGCAATGTCACGGTTACATGTTGTAACTGTGGGAGAAGTCATTCAGCAGCTTATGGGGGTTGTGTGGTCAGAAAACAAGAAGCAGAATTTCAGAAAATTAAAGTAGAGTAACATATCACGTATACCATACCATACCATACCAACTTTATTTATAAAGCCCTTTAAAAACAACCACAGTTGAAAAACAAAGTGCTGTACACCACAAAGAAATAAAGGCAAAGGACAGACTAAAAAATAAAATTTAAAACAGAAGTAAAATACACATTAAAAAAGCAAATACAACATTTCCCTTAGAACAATTTGTTAGATAAAAAGCAGTTAAAAAAAGTTAAAAACAGTTTAAAGTCTCATGCTAGGTTAAAAGCCAGTGAATAAAAATGGGTTTTAAGAAGGGTCTTAAAAATAGCCAAAGAAGGGGCCTGTCTCACATGGAGTGGCAGATCGTTCCAGAGTTTGGGGCCCGCAACAGAGAAGGCTCTGTCCCCCCTGAGTTTGTGCTTGGATTTGGGTACCTCCAGGATCAGCTGATCAGCTGACCTGAGGGACCGGGTGGGGGCATAGAGGTGGAGCAGCTCAGAGAGGTAAGGTGGGGCATGTATGCAGACACAATTAAAGTACCGAATCAGGAAAAGGTAAAAATGGAAAAGAGTGAGCATCCAAGCAACCACAGCATAAGAGTCAGCTATTACAGGAAGAAGTACAGATAAAATTGTCATATTTCTAGCATATGTCATCAACTGTGCAGAACATGCAAAAAATAAGACTGATAGAAATAAATAATTGTTAAAGCGCCGTCAAAGTTCTTAGACAGAAAATATATGTCATGGGAAAACGGGCTGGTTTACAGCAAGCGGTGGTGACACATACGTCGCCACAATAGGGGGAAAGTTAAAGTACCACTGATAGTCACACACACACTAGGTGTGGTGAAATTACCCTCTGCATTTGACCCGTGCCCTTGTTCCACCCCCTGGGAGGTGAGGGAAGCAGTGAGCAGCAGCGGTGGCCGCGCTCGGGAATCATTTTGGGGATTTAACCCCCAATTCCAACCCTTGATGCTAAGTGGTAGGTAATGGGTTCCATTTTTATATTCTTTGGTACGACTCGGCCTGGGTTTTAACTCACGACCTACTGAGGGCGGACACTCTAACCACAAGGCCACTGAGCAGGTTAAAATCGAGTGATAGCTTGATGTGAGGGTAATGTACAGTATATAGCACAGGGTGACAGATCATTAACATCCGGAGGGTGGCGGTAATGCACTAACTTAGATTGCAACCGCCATAAAACCATCAAAAAGAAGAAGTCAATAGGGGGCTGTGTGGCTTTTGCCTGGCTTCCGGTCACTGACGTCTGGGTGGTCTGCTTCTCCTACTTCCTCTTTCTGCTTGGCGAGACTGATTGACGAAAGTGAGATGTGTTGTCTAAATCATTTATCCTGTTTACAGGTCGGTGAAACAGTAAAATAAGCCTTTTATCTGAAATACAGTGTGTACATCTGTTACTAAACGATTGAATACTCCGTAATGAAACTGTTGCTCATACATGAGGAAATAGATGTTTGTAAGTGGGTGATACAATATGAAAACCAGTTTAAACATGTCAGCTCATGTATTGTTTTAAAGAATAAGTAATATAGGAGTGAAAGAGGCAATTAAACTGATACATGAATGGTAATATAAGCTGTGCTTTAATGCAAGGTAAAATGAGAATGATTGTTGTGATTGTTTGTTCAATATTTGATTTATTACATCAAAGATACCCTCAACTCAGTAGACATACTAAATGTCAATATGATGTCAAACTTAGTGTATATGCTAAACGATGTTAAAAATGATCAATGAATGCCTTAAGTGGAATAGAAGAAAGTTGAATGTGATATTAATAAATGTTTTCTTTCTGCGTAGCAAGACTGATGGACGGACATAAACTGTGTTGTGTCTAAATCATTTATCCTGTTTACAGGAAGAGCAATTTAAGTTGCAACATTACAAGTGAGGAAACTGGAAGCAGCTACGAGTAGGTTTGCAGTAACATTTCACATGAAGCTCTCTATCAATCGTTGACTATTACAGGTGCCTCTTCGCGGGGCCCTACGCACAGCACAAGTTCTGCCTTTGAGACGGGGCGGCTCTGATCAGACTGACTTGAACTTTCTCACACAGTTCAGGGCGCTTTACAAAACTACACACTGTCAGTTTAGGTTGGCGCCGTTGATTATAACATTTGCAGAGGCACGGTAAAGACTTATAGTAGAGAATTATTCTCCATAAGTCACTGTTTAATTATTATAAAACGTATGTTTTACATGTGCTAACATGTCTTCCATTTTGAGCTCCACCCATGGAGGGTGCCTTGTGGTGACATAGAACATTATGTATTGTAATGTTTTCATCAGACTGTAAATAAAATATTTCAATGTGATGTTTCAAAGTACCAATTTTGCATTCAGCAGGCTGGAAAATTCTGGGGCCTCGTGTAGGCGTACGGCCTTTTTCACGGTAAAGATGAGATGTATCAAGAGTGAACTGCATGCCACTGTGCAGTGCCTCACTCCAACTTCATGCTTCACGTACACACTTCTAAATGCTGTGAATACTTTGGAGATACAAAGGTGGCCGTTCAGGCTTTGCCAACATTTGATTTCAACAATGTAAAAATTGAGGCTAGGACACCAAATCAACTTTTTTGCAGCGGCGTTCGATTTGCCGCCGCCACCCGACTTGTCCTCGCTGGATTCCACCGTCCGGTGACTTTGGACTTGTTTAGTTTTGGGACGTCTGGAATCCGTCCTTTGATGGGAGGTACTGTCATGGCCTGTCACTACTGGCCATGTACTGTCTTGTTTTTGTTGTATTGATTCCGAAGGTTAGTGTTTAGATCTAAGTTTGTGATTTATTTTCTGTTTTCAGGGCTCTTTGGTTACGCTTGTTTGCTCGGAGCCCCGATCGAACGCACCTGCTTCTGAGTTGCGATCACGAGATGCACCTGCCTCCTGATCGCCAATCAGAGAGCTTTAAATGCCAATGTTGCTGGCTGGTCAAATGTTAGCTACACGCAACTGTGTTTTGTTGGTTTGTTTGTTTCACTCTGGTAATCTTTATGCCATGCCAAGCACCATAATTGTTTTTTGATGTAGAGAATCCTCTTACCCGCACACTTTCTGAGGTCCTCAGCATCATCAATCGCAAATACTTCACAGCTTGCCAGCATACAACACTCTGTCCACTAATTACACTTTGAAAAACAACATTAATTACTGCTGGAATTAACTTTCATTTATTGCTACCTGGATATTGTGGAGGTTTTTGAAAGGCCTTTGTCAAATGTCTGTCTCTGTTCCAGGGGTCTGGTTTAGGGACCTCCCTCCTCCTGCCTCCGTTTGCTTTGCAGCTCAGCATTTGGATGTACAGCTTTTAAGTGTTTGTTCAGGTTTGTTGTGTTGCCACTGGATCGTATAGCTTTACATATGTCACAGCTAGCAGTTTCTCCGTCTGACATTGTAAAAATAGCTCCACACAGCACTCTTCCTCTCCTCCATCTCACCACTCCATCTCTGCTTTAACTGGCAAGCAGGGGAGAGGAGGGGAGGGGCTTAGTGGACCTGACTTAGAGGTGGAGGTTAGCACTGCGCATGAGGACAGAGATGCTGCACTCACACAAACTCTGAAGAATTCTAAGTGATTTTCTGATTTTATAGAAGATAAATAACAAAAATATCCATCTCATTACGCTACTATTGATCAGATACCAATACTCACCTTGGTATCGATACTTGGACACAGGGCTGGGCGATATATCGAATATACTCTATATATCGTGGGTTTGTCTCTGTGCGATGTAGAAAATGACTATTTCGTGAGTATTCGAGTATACGTTCTCACGCAGTTGCTTTTAGTTGCGGGCATTACACTACAGGCTTTTCTCTCTCTTTCTTGTCTCCGTCTAACAGAGAGATAAAACAAGCGCACCTTCTTACATACGTCACATACTGTCACGTGTGCAACGTCATACACCTTCGCTGAGCAGAGAGCTAGCGGAATGGGTAAAGTTAGCTGTGGCAGGTTGTGCAAGCGGAGCGGTGCGAGTGGTAATACGAGAGAGAGAAGGTGCGAATCTGGTAACAAATGGAGGAAGAATTAATTCCCAAGAAAAACAGCACTGGGTCTGGCGTTGGTTTGGCTTCAAGCGGTAAGATGTTGAACAGACAACCGTAATATGTAAAGCATGCGGCAATAGCGTTGCTACAAAACGTAGCAGCACTACTAATTTGTAGCATCATTTGAAAAGTCACCCACTAGAGAATGAAAAGTGCTTGAAACTCCGCATGTCAACATTTCCGGCCGGTGCCACACCCAACAAAATGCCGAAGCAACCAGCACTGACCCAATTGAGCCTGGCGTCTTCCATTTCCAGATCAACACCGTATGAAACAAATAGTCAAAAACAGGAGATAACGTCCACAGTAACCTACCACATAGCGAAGGACATACACAATTGTATTTCCTATTACGCAGCTAATTTTTATGTTACAGTTTTTGAAATATCTTGTGACATCATGCACAAAAGTGCACTTTATTTGTTTTTAAAATATTGTATTAGCGTTCAATACAAAAAGTGCACTTTAATTTAGTGTTGTTTTGATATGTCATCTTAGTGACATCATGCACAAAAGTGCACTCATAGCTTGTTTTAAAATGTCTGACAATCTTTGCACTTTCTGTTTTGAAATGACATGAATGTTTGTGCCACTGCTTAATAACTGTTTAATAAATACCGTTTTGGTAAATTTACTTAGTTGTGATTTCCCTCTCTGCATGAAAGTTTAAAATTAGCATATATTAATGCAGTATGAACATGAATGTTTTTAATGTAGACACAGAATCATCATACTGGTGTGATTATATGCATCAAGTGTTAAATTGGATGGATGGAAGTGTTAATTCAAGGCTAAGGCAAAATATTGAGATATATATCATATATCGTGACATGGCCTGAAAATAAAGAGATATTAATAAAATGCTGTATCGCCCAGCCCTATTTAGACCCCTAATTATAAGAACTCTCTGGACATTAATAAAACCATTATATTTCAAGATGGCTACCGAGGGTATACACAGTCAGGCAAACTATCACAATCCATCAAATTAATATCAACAGTCAGCAGAACTTGACTTATAGGTGCCATTTTAAGTGTATGTTTGCTTTTAATGTCAACACGTTGGCGGTTCATGACTACAGACTTAAAGGCCTACTGAAATGAGATTTTCTTATTCAAACGGGGATAGCAGGTCCATTCTATGTGTCATACTTGATAATTTCGCAATATTGCCATATTTTTGCTGAAAGGATTTAGTAGAGAACAGGGGACGGCGTGGCGAAGTTGGTAGAGTGGCCGTGCCAGCAATCGGAGGGTTGCTGGTTACTGGGGTTCAATCCCCACCTTCTACCATCCTAGTCACGTCCGTTGTGTCCTTGGGCAAGACACTTCACCCTTGCTCCTGATGGGTGCTGGTAGCGCCTTGCATGGCAGCTCCCGCCATCAGTGTGTGAATGTGTGTGTGAATGGGTGAATGTGGAAATACTGTCAAAGCGCTTTGAGTACCTTGAAGGTAGAAAAGCGCTATACAAGTATAACCCACTTATCATTTATTTATTTATAACATAGACGATAAAGTTCGCAACTTTTGGTCGCTGATAAAAAAGCCTTGCCTGTACCGGAAGTAGCGTGACATCACATGTTGTGGAGCTCCTCACATCTGCACATTATTTACACTCATGGCCACCAGCAGCGAGAGCGATTCGGACCGAGAAAGCGACAATTACCCCATTAATTTGAGCGAGGATGAAAGATTTGTGGATGAGGAAAGTGAAAGTGAAGGATTAGAGGGCAGTGGAAGTGATTCAGATTGGGAAGATGCTGTGAGAGGCGGGTGGGACCTGATATTCAGCTGGGAATGACTAAAACAGTAAATAAACACAAGACATATATATACTCTATTAGCCACAACACAACCAGGCTTATATTTGATATGCCACAAATTAATCCTGCATAACAAACACCTCCCCCCTCCTGTCCATATAACCCGCCAATACAACTCAAACACCTGCACAACACACTCAATCCCACAGCCCAAAGTACCGTTCACCTCCGCAAAGTTCATACAGCACATATATTTCCCCAAAGTCACGTACGTGACATGCACATAGCGGCACGCACGTACGGGCAATCGAACAAATGTTTGTTAGCCGCAGCTGCGTACTCACGGTAGCGCGTATCCAACTCAAAGTCCTCCTGGTAAGAGTCTCTGTTGTCCCAGTTCTACACAGGCCAATGTGTTTTCAACTCAAAGTCGTCCTGGTAAGAGTCTCTGTCTTCCCAGTTCTCCACAGGCCAATGGTAAAGCTTGACTGTCATATTTCGGGAATGTACACAATGAAACACTGTCTACGTGTTTGTGTTGCGGCAGCCAGCCGCTAATACACCGCTTCCCACCTACAGCTTTCTTCTTTGCTGTCTTCATTGTTCATTAAACAAATTGCAGAAGATTCACCAACACAGATGTCCAGAATACTGTGGAATTTTGCGATGAAAACAGACGACTTAATAGCTGGCCACAATGGTGTCCCAAAATGTCCGCTACAATCCGTGACGTCACACGCAAACGTCATCATACCGAGACGTTTTCAGCAGGATATTTTGCGGGAAATTTAAAATTGCACTTTACTAATCTAACCCGGCCGTATTGGCATGTGTTGCAATGTTAAGATTTCATCATTGATATATAAACTATCAGACTGCGTGGTCGGTAGTAGTGGGTTTCAGTAGGCCTTTAAACGAGACCTACTCTCCAGGCATGGGAACTCAACACCTCATGCACTCGGTTCTCCTGGCTAATAGCCGCACCAAGTTGCTCTCTTCGAAGGACGCTAGATCAAAGCCAACTAGCAAAACCTTGAGGCTTTCGCACCAAGAAGTCATGTTACTTGGCTGCACTGCAGTCTAATATAATTCATCCACACATGCAACAAGCCTGGAGGCTGCAGCGAACCCAGTTAAGCTTACTCCAACTACAAGGGCAAGGTCTGCCACCCCATGGTGTCAATTTTGCCCCAGACACCCTGGAGTGGACTACCTCTAACATTGTCACTGCAAAATAAAAGCCCCCCTGGTAGTCATTCTGTTTGGTGCGGTGGTGACATCGGCAAGCTGCCAGACTTTCAGCTAGGATTTGATGTGGCCCCAATCTCCTTGGGGATCGGCTTGGGGGCGGCGGTGGTGGGAGCAGCGGGGGCGTGTGGACAGACGGTCGTTCTATACAGGCGACCTGCGCTCCAGGGGCGACTGTGGAGCGTCATCTGGCCTCCTTAGCAATACCTAGTATTGAGAAGACCTCGTCGCTCCAAAATATTCAAGACATTTAACCATGGTAGAACTATCTGTGACCCAACTTTCAAAAAAAGTGGACTGCTTTGAAATAATTTGAATATCTGTATTATGATATGAACGCGAACACTTAATATAACTCAAATATTGACTTATTTGGTTTATCAGAGACATGGTTGAGCAGTTTTGCTCAATCATCTACTTTGCCATCAATCTGCCAGGTTTCAATACTTTTAGAAAGGAAAGGAGAATGGAGGTGGAGTTCTCTTGTAGCTTAAAAGTAAATGCAAAGGTAACTAAATTGTGTGGCTTAGCAGCATCATGTTAGAATGGATCGGGGTAAATACGGTATCTCCCTTTCTGCTGTAATGTCACTAACTGTAATCTGCCTGTATCGTAAACCCTCTGGGGGGGAAAAACCAACATAAATTGGAATGATAAAAAAGTCAGGAAAGAACTCAAACTGATCACTGACCAACTTAATTTAACTCAGTTACTATAGCTTCCCACCAGAATCACATATTCAGCAACTACAATTTATTTTCTCTTCTCTAATAAGCCTGAAAGAATTATAAAATCACATAACTTATCGACTGGTATTTCAGATCATAATGCAATTTTATGTTCAAGAAAGCTCTCCAAGCAGCACTTTGAAAACTCATTGAACAACCCAGGGAATACATTGAAAATAATTGATACCAAAAAATCGACAGCAAAGTGGGGAAAGAGCGCTTCAGGATTCACTTTTGCAAAATGTGTTTTCATGTGAAGGTACAGGTTTTATACATTTTTAAAAAGTTCCTTCTCAGTGACGGTGAACAACAAAGAAAATAAATCACAATTACCATGGCTCAATTCAGACTGTTTCAAGCTAATAAAACTAAGAGACCAATTGCTTAAAAAAAATATATATGCAATGGTATACACGTATGAGAAATACATTAACACTAGAAATGCAAAAAGCCTAAGCAATTTTTTTAATCACAATTATGAAAAATAATAAAGGGAATGGAACAATTGTTTTGCAGAATATTGCTTAATTAACTGTATGGCAAAATAAAAAAGACATTTAACTTTTAGTTCTAAGTTTGTTGTCAGCTGGTGAAGGACCCTGCTATCTTAGCAGAACAACCAAACTTATTCTTTGTGCGCTCTTTGATACACAAATGTTTTAAATCCCATCCTTTTACTAATAATTCAATAAATAATACCTAACAGGCTTTCACCATAAAACAGATAACTGCACCAGAGGTTTTTAATATAATAAACACCTTGAATAATTCTAAAGCCAATGACACCTACAATCTTGATGCTGGTTTTCTTTAAAAGTACAAGATAGCGTTGGTATGCCCAATCACTAAATTAATAAACTTGTCAATTAGATGTAAAACTGTCCTAGCGGACTGGAAAAAGGCTATAGTGACCGCAGTGTATAAGCCAAGTGACATACAGTAAGTGATACAAATAATTACAGCCCAATTAGTATACTACCAGTGTTCTCAAAAGAACTTGAAAAATGGGTTGCAAAACAACTGAAGGAATATCTCAATGATAGTCAAACCTCTTTACACCCAATGCAATTTGGATTTCACGCAAATCATTCAACTGAATCAGCAATAACACTGTTTTTAGAAGAAGTTAAACGTCAATTGGACTAATTTCAATATGTAGCAACTGTTTTCTTAGATTTGAGTGAAGTATTTGTGGACCGTAATGCACTTTTACCAAAATGATAATCTTTACATTTTTCCACTGTGGTCAATGTGGTAAACTCAGCATTTCTAGATTGTCCTGTAAGATCAATTTTGGGTCCCATTTTATTTTCCTTGTATATTAATAGACATCCCGATATTTGGAAAGGTGTGGACGTACAGATAGTAATTTTTACAAGTTGTAAAACTACCAAAGAAGCTGCCCTTAGACTTGTTCAAGACTGGCTAACTAGGTCCCGCCTTACGCTAAACACACAAAACCGTTTGTATGTCCACTTCCCCACCGAACACTACTCATTCAAATGTGTATTTTGGAGGTCAACACCTAAAGGTGGTACTGGAATTTGAATAACTAGCAATAACATTGGACTCAGTCCTTTCTTTCAAAAAACGTAGAAAATGCTTTCCAAGACAATTAAATATGTATATAATACTAATAGGAGGATATAAATAAACTTTGATTGATTGATTGATTGATAATATACGTAATGTTAATCAAATAAAGTATATAACTGATGCAGATACCATGATGTTGCTGCATTGCAGGATCCTCTCTCACACAAGTTATTGTACAACTAACTGGTCCCCAACAGGTGCAACAAATCTGAAACCAATACAATCACACTACAAAACATTTTTTAGACAGGAAACATTTTGCTTTTTTATGTACAGTATGTACATTTGTTTGTTGATTTACCAACGGGTGTTCAATATATATTTTTTTACATCTTCTGAAATACATACTCAACAAGACACTGTTATGATTTATCTACCTTTAATGTAGAACGTCAACCAAGAAACACATGCTTAAATACAGAGGATCCTCTCTTTGGAATAAACTACACTTTATTATTTTTAAAAAACAATTGAAGTCTGTTTGTCTTAAGTGAATTATGATGGATATGTTTTCTATATATAAGCATTGCATGTGACTTGTCTATTTTATTTTAATATAATTGTATTTGCTGCTGTTTAAATTGTGACATTTTGAGGCAGGTGTCTTTACAAGACCCAGGGATCTTCTTGACCTGTCCTGCACGTGTGTTTGCTTTACATTTGTTCGCTTTCTGTGTGTGCAAATTAAACAAAAATACCATCATTGTCATATTATTTCTAAATACAATCTACTGAGCTTTGATCATTTTATTTAAATATAAAAAAAAGCCTTTCAAATATATAAATATTTACATATATTGGCTCCGCTCCCACTAAAAGGCTTTGTTAAATTCAAGTGGAACATCTACGTCTCGTATAACGAGGGCCATAACCAGGGGAGACTGAGATAAACATTTTTGGTCAAAATTCTCACAAGTTTACTGTGGAACAGTCTACCTACCACAGAAAGGAACTCCTCCAGCTTTGCTCCATTCAAAACTCCAAAGCTAGGTTCTTAAGTAAACAGATATGTGATCACACAAACACAATGAGAAACATTAGCTTAATCAATGTCATGATGTGAGCACGTAGATATCATTTACACACCTTTTTACATCTGACATTTTATTTGGGCTGTGTGCAATTTATTTATTTATTCATGTATTTGACAGGGAAAGTACAATTAAACATTGCTACTAGGGCTGTGAATCTTTGGGTGTCCCACGATTCGATTCAATGTCGATTCTTGGGGTCACGATTCGATTCAAAATCGATTTTTTTTTTCAATTCAACACAATTCTCGATTCAAAAACGATTTTTTCCCGATTCAAAACTATTCTCTATTCATTCAATACATAGGATTTCAGCAGGATCTACCCCAGTCTGCTGACATGCAAGCAGAGTAGTAGATTTTTGTAAAAAGCTTATATAAGTGTAAAGGACAATGTTTTATCAACTGATTCCAATAATGTAAATTTGTTTTAACTATTAAATGAACCAAAAATATGACTTATTTTATCTTTGTGAAAATATTAGACACAGTGTGTTGACAAGCTTATGAGATGTGATGCAAGTGTAAGCCACTGTGACAGTTCTTTTTTTTTTTTTTTTTTATAAATGTCTAATGATAATGACAATGAGGGATTTTTAATCACTGCTATGTTGAAATTGTAACTAATATTGATACTGTTGTTGATAATATTCATTTTTGTTTCACTACTTTTGGTTTGTTCTGTGTCGTGTTTGTGTCTCCTCTCAATTGCTCTGTTTATTGCAGTTCTGAGTGTTGCTGGGTCGGGTTTGGTTTTGGAATTGGATTACATTGTTATGGTATTGCTGTGTATTGTTTTGTTGGATTAATTAATTTAAAAAAACAAATACATTTAAATAAAAAAAATTAAAAAATTAAAAAATAAAACGATTTTTTAAAAATGAGAATCGATTCTGAATCGCACAACGTGAGAATCGCGATTCGAATTCGAATCTATTTTTTTCCCACACACCTAATTGCTACCCATTGGTAACCAATTTCAAAGTACATAAGACTTATAGCCACAGGCTAATTTGCAACCCTTGTCAGGCTTTTAAAAAAAGATGAGAGAAGTGTAAAGCACATACAAAAGGATTAAGACAAGTACAAAAATCCAAACACATTGAAAATAACTGGCCCATTTGTCCATACTACATCCAGTTCTAGTGCTCACACTTCTAATTTTCGTTAAGCCATTTTTTCAGTTTTTTGGAGAAAAGTTAAAAAGTGACTTTAACTCCAGTGGCAAAGAGTTCCACAGATGTGAGGCCTTCATTGAGAACGCAGACTGACCCAGAGTCGTCCCGCACCTTTTCACTCTACAGCTCCCACCGTCTGCAGCTGGAGTCTGCACACCTTCACTACTGTATCTTCGTACACATCACATCAGGGGCTAATCCATTAAGACACTTGAAAATAGTTTTTAAAAATGAGAAATGTATAAAATTATCAAAACTCATGTCATATTTGTGGGTAATATGGCAGTGATGAAGCTTCATTTGTTTTTGGTCAAATGTCTTTAGTGTTTGTTTATATAATGACAACAGAGGCTTCACTACACATCTCGTGGCCTGTCCCCAGACCATGGCACAATGAGACATGCAGGATAAAATCATTGCAGCTTGAACAGATAACCAAGGTCTAATAAGCCTGAAACATCCATCCATCCATCCATTCATTTTCTACCGCTTGTCCCTTTTGGAATATGGCCATCCAATTTTAGCTTAGGGTCCAAAATAACACTCAGCTATTTAAATTCCTTTACCTGCTCTATTTCATTTTGATTATTGTTGACCTGAATTTCATTTAATGATTGTTTCTTCAAAGAGAAACACATTGAGGTTGTTTTGTTATAATTTAGCAATACATATATATTTTTAATTAATTGTGGTTTATTTTACAAATTATTACCTGTTTTTCTAACTCTCTTTTAAATGACCTGAATGTTACTGAGTCTGTGGTGGTGATTCTGACTTTTCTCTGTTTTATGTGAATGCTATTGCTGTTAGCTGATGGTATGTGTACACCAACCTGTCTGCGGACTACAGGTGGAAATTAGACTTTGGCTAAAACCTGACCTATTTACATGTTACATATGTTTATTAATATGTCGTGTCCCGGTTTTTAAATAATTGAATTATAGTCACCCTTACACTTGTATTTTTAATATAGTACAAATTACTACGCTAGTATTTATATTTTTGGATCATTTAGCCATTTTTACTGTTTGGAAATGCTTAATTCAGGCTAAACATATGTAGAATATGCTTTAAAAAATCTGCGATCGAATGAAAGTGCAAACTTTAAAGCGCGATGCGAGGAACAACTTTATATACAAAACTGTGTGTGTGTGTGTCTGCCTACCTACCTTTCCCACAGAAATCAATGTAAGCTGTCAATGCCAATTGATCTGTGAGACCCACTTGTGAGGGATTAGAGGTGTTATAAGGCCGAGCTTTCTGTCTTAACGTTAGCGCCTCAGTGAACCTTGACATAACCGCACATCATCTCCTTTCCTGCGTCCAGAAATTAAAGGTGGCGGCGGTGGTAGGGGGATCTTGTTAGCCTTTGTGGTCTCCAGGAAGCCAACTGTGCTGTAATTGAATAACAGCGAGGTGGCTACATCAGCAAGACTCGAGACGTTTTCCCTTCTCATGTCAATCCACTTAGATGATAAACGGTTCATACGCAGGGGTTTCAGAGGGGTACAACGTGCCGCGCAGTCGGACCAGCGGGGGGGAAAAAATGATCTGCTGAGAAGATGGAAACAAAAAAAGACTGGCTATCAAATCATATATTATCCCTGGAATCATCCATGACAAGCAGTGGATGCTTAATCATGGACCATCCAAGTGTAGCTGTGCTGATAAAACATGGCCTCAAGTAGGGATGGGCGGTACGGCCTTTTATTAATATCTCAATATTTTTAGGCCATGTCACGATACACGATATATATCTTGATATTTTGCCTTAGCCTTGAATGAACACTTGATGCATATAATCACAGCAGTATGATGATGCTTAGAACTTGCACCTGGCTCGCTGACAACAAGCTATCCATCCACTTGGGTAAAACAGAATCCATCCTGTTTGGGTCCCACATCAAACTTAAGAGAGTCAATCACTTCACCATAAAAGTAGGTGACAGTGTCATCACCAGGAAAGATGAGGTCACCTACCCAGGTTCCATTCTAGAGGCTAACCTTTCCTGTGATAAAATGGCAACCAAGGTAATCAAAAAGGTTAACCAACGAACGAGATTTCTCTACAGAATTTCCTCTCTGGTCAACAAAAGCACCATGAGGATTCTGGCGGGAACTCTCGTTCAACCCTTTTTCGATTACGCATGCACCTCCTGGTACCCTAGCACCTCCAAAACCCTCAAATCTAAACTCCAAACATCTCAGAACAAGCTAGTCAGGTTACTTCTAGACCTCCACCCCAGATCCCACCTCACTCCTACCCACTTCTCTAAAGTGGGCTGGCTCAAGGTGGAGGACAGAGTTAAACAACTTGCACTGAGCCTAGTCTATAAAATCCGCTACACCTCCCTGATACCGAAGTACATGTCAAACTACTTCCTTAACGTAAATGACCGCCATAACCACAACACCAGGGGGTGCTCCACTAACCACGTTAAACCCAGATTCCGAACTAACAAAGGTCTTAACTCATTCTCTTTCTATGCCACATCAATGTGGAATGCGCTCCCAACAGGTATAAAAGAAAGGGCATCTCTATCCTCCTTCAAAACCGCTATAAAAGTTCACCTCCAGGCAGCTACAACCCTAAACTAACACCCTCCCCGGATTGCTAATAATCAAATGTAAACAATCAAATGCAGATTATTTTTCTTATGCCTTCTGATCTCTCTCTCTCTCTCTCTCTCTCTCTCTATGTCCACTACTTGATGTCCATATCCCCACCCCCCCACCCCCCCACCCCACCCCCCCTCCACACTCCTGATTGTAAATAATGTAAATAATTCAATGTGATTATCTTGTGTGATGACTGTATTATGATGATAGTATATATGATAGTATATATATGTATCATGAATCAATTTAAGTGGACCCCGACTTAAACAAGTTGAAAAACTTATTCGGGTGTTACCATTTAGTGGTCAATTGTACGGAATATGTACTTCACTGTGCAACCTACTAATAAAAGTCTCAATCAATCAATCAAATGTGTCTACATTAAAACATTCATGTTCATACTGCATTAATATATGCAGAGGGAAATCACAACTAAATCAATTTACCAAAACTGTATTTATTAAACAGTTATTAAGCAGTGGCACAAACATTCATGTCATTTCCAAAACAGAAAGTGCAAGATTGTCAGACATTTTAAAACAAGCTATTAGTGCACTTTTGTGCATGATGTCTCTAAGATGACATATCAAAACAACACTAAATTAAAGTGCACTTTTTGTACAGAATGCCACAACAATAGTTTAAAACAAATAAAGTGCACTTTTGTGCATGATGTCACACAAGCTATGTCAATAACTGTCAAATAAAAATGAGCTGCGTAATAGGAAATCAAATAGTGTATGTCCTTCGCTATGTGGTAGGTTACTGCGGACGTTATCTCCTGTTGTTCACTATTTTTTTCATACGGTGTTGATCTGGAAATGGTTGCTTCGGCATTTTGTTGGTGTGGAATTGAACGGAGAGGTAAACATGCAGAGTTTCAAGCACTCTTCATTCTCTAGCGCAGTGTTTTTCTACCACTGTGCCGTGGCACACTAGTGTGCCGTGAGATACAGTCTGGTGTGCCGTGGGAAATGATGCAACTTCACCTAATTGGTCCAAATTTTTTTTTTTGCAAATCAATAATTATAATCTGCAAATAATGTGCCGTTGTCTAGTGCAGTGTTTTTCAACCACTGTGCCGCGCACACTAGTGTGCCGTGAGATACAGTCTTGTGTGCCGTGGGAGATTATGTCATTTGACCTATTTGGGTTAAAAATATTTTTTTCAAACCCTTAGCTATAGTCTGCAAATGATATGTTGTTGTTGAGTGTCGGTGCTGTCTAGAGCTCAGCAGAGTAACCGTGTAATATTCTTCCATATCAGTAGGTGGCAGCCGGTAGCTAATTGCTTTGTAGATGTCGGAAACAGCGGGAGGCAGTGTGCAGGTAAAAAGGTGTCTAATGCTTGAACCAAAAATAAACAAAAGGTGAGTGCCCCTAAGAAAATGCATCAAAGCTTAGGGAAGGCTATGCAGAACGAAACTAAAACTGAACTGTCTACAAAGTAAACAAAAACAGAATGCTGGACGACAGCAAAGACTTACAGTGGAGCAAAGACGGCGTTCACAATGTACATCCGAACATGACATGACAATCAACAATGTCCCCACAAAGAAGGATAAAAACAACTGAAATATTCGTGATTGCTACAACAAAGTAGATGCGGGAAATATCGCTCAAAGGAAGACATGAAACTGCTACAGGAAAATACCAAAAAAAGAGAAAAAGACACCGAAATAGGAGCGCAAGACAAGAACTAAAACACTACACACAGGAAAACAGCAAAAAACTCAAAATAAGTCACGGCGTGATGTGACAGGTGGTGACAGTACACCTACTTTGAGACAAGACCTATATCGATGCATGCTTGGTTATGGTTTGAAGTCATATCCAACAATTGCGACAACGACTTTTTACTGTCAACTGAGTTTTGTTTTTTAATGATTTCTGCTGGTGGTGTGCCTCCGGATTTTGTCAACGCAAAAAATGGGCCTTGGCTCAAAAAAGGTTGAAAAACACTGCTCTAGCGGGTGACTTTTCAAATTATGCTACAAATTAGCAGTGCTGCTACTTTCTGTAGCAACGCTTTTGCCGCATACTTGACATATTACGATTGTCTGTTCAACATCTTCCCGCTTGAAGCCAAACCACCGCCAGACAGCCTGTTTTTCTTGGGAAATAATTTTTCCTTCATTTGTTACCGGATTCGCACCTTATTTCTCTCATATTACCACTCGCACCGTTCCGCTTACACCACCTGCCACAGCTAACGTTAGCCATGTCTCTACCCCTTTGCTCGGCGAGGGCGTATGACGTTGAGACAGTGTGTGACGTATGTAAAAAGGTGCGCTTGTGTTGTCTCTGTGAGGAGGAGAGACAAGAAAGAGTGAGAAACGCCTGTAGTGTAATCGCAGGTAAAAGCAACTGCGTGAGAACGTATACTCGAATATCACGATATAGTGATTTTCTATATCGCACAGAGACAAACCCGCGATATATCGAGTATATTCGATATATCGGCCAGCCCTAGCCTCAAGTATAATGCATATGTTCCTTCTTGACTGCACTTAAATGTAGAGTATATGTAGAATATATGTATATCATTTATATATTTTATATATAATATATATATTATATTATTTATTATTATTCTTGTCTATTGTATAATTTATTATTATTCTTGTCTATTGTGAGCGAACTGTGGTGCTGAATTTCCCCCAGGGATCAATAAAGTACTTTCTATTCTATTCTAAGTATGATGAAAACAAACTTGGATCAACATCTAAAGCCGCCTCTGTAATTGCGAATGGTCAGTACTTTTAACAAAGTATCATGACAAGGAAATTAGTCACAGCGTACCCGCATGTGTGTAGAGAATAATGCTTTGGGTTCACTGACTGATGGCGTCCATTACGCTTTAAATTAATTTTAATATTCCTCTCGGCCATAGGTGTTTTTGGTTGTCAGGGTATCCGCCTCACTGGCTCTGGATGGATACGTGTGTGTGTGTGTGTGTGTGTGTGTGTGTGTGTGTGTGTGTGTGTGTGTGTGTGTGTGTGTGTGTGTGTGTGTGTGTGTGTGTGTGTGTGTGTGTGTGTGTGTGTGTGTGTGTGTGTGTGTGTGTGTGTGTGTGTGTGTGTGTGCGCACCTTAATTGCCAGTGTTTGAGCGGTGTTTATGAGAAATAACAACCAGGGAATGATATCCCGGCAGTGTTAGTCTGGGGCATTAATGGAGACAAAAACATTGAACCAAAATGTATTATTCAGCACTTAAAAGCGCACATCATACGGCTCCAAGCGCTTTAAAGCTTCTGTCCAATTCCTTGGCTGATTAATATTTCAAAGAATAGCTCATGTAGAGAAACCGTATGTCAAACCATCACTTGATAAAATGCTTATTTGAAAGATTCACCTAATCTGTTTATACAAGGCTGTATGTCACACACACTCCATGTCAAATAATATCAATCAAAAAAAGATTATTTATTTAGCCCTTAATCACAGGTGCCTCAAAAGGCTGCACAAACCACAATGACGTCAATGGTGTAGGGCGGGGGTCAGCAACCCGCGGCTCTCGTGCAATATTAAGGCCTACTTACTGTTGCGTAGATGTCCTGATAATTAGCCTGCACGAGACGCTTCAGGTTGGTTGTATTTTTACCGGAGAAAATAGAGCTTCAGGGTTTTCAACGTGTCTTGCTGTCTACCTTGCAAAGGTAAAATGTCTCCATATGTCTTTTCTTTCTTCCAGGGGTAGAAAACATTTTGTAATGATGTGTGTATCGATACAGAATAGGGATGTAACGATATGAAAATGTCTTATTGTCATTGTGACCGAAATTATCACGGTTATCATTATTATTGTGGAATGTGCTCTAATACCTTTTTAAACATAACTAAACTAAAAACACACTGTTAGAATATTTGTGTAATTTATAATTTGTGTATTTTGTGAATGAAAACAGAATAGGGGCGGCGTGGCGAAGTTGGTAGAGTGGCTGTGTCAGCAATTGGAGGGTTGCTGGTTACTGGGGTTCAATCCCCACCTTCTACCATCCTAGTCACGTCCGTTGTGTCCTTGGGCAAGACACTTCACCCTTGCTCCTGATGGCTCCTGGTTAGCGCCTTGCATGGCAGCTGCCTCCATCAGTGTGTGAATGTGTGTGTGAATGGGTGAATGTGGAAATACTGTCAAAGCGCTTTGAGTACTTTGAAGGTAGAAAAGCGCTATACAAGTATAACCCATTTATCATTTATCATTTAATACAATGATTTGCAATACCTTTTCAACTTATATTCAATTGAATAGACTACAAAAACAAGATATTTAATGTTCGAACTGAATTGCAAATCATTAACGTAGAATTTAATGGCAGCATCACATTGCAAAAATGTTGGCAGAGGGGCAATTTTACCACTGTGTTACATGGCCTTTCCTTTTAACAACACTCTGTAAACATTTGGGAACTGAGGAGACCAATTTTTGAAGCTTTTCAGGTGGAATTATTTCCCATTCTTGCTGGATGTACAGCTTAGGTGTTCAACAGTCTCTGTTGTGGTATTTTAGGCTTCATAATGCGCCACACATTTTCAATGGGAGACAGGTCTGGACTTCAGGCAGGCCAGTCTAGAACCCACACTCTTTTACTATGAAGCCACGCTGTTGTGACACATGCAGAATGTGGCTTGGCATTGTCTTGCTGAAATAAGCAGGGGCGTCCATGAAAAAGACGTTGCTTGGATGGCAACATATGTTGCTCCAAAACCTGTATGTACCTTTCAGCATTACTGGTGCCTTCACAGATGTGTAAGTTACTCATGCCTTGGGCACTAATACACCCCCATACCATCACAGATGATGACTTTTGAACTTTGCGCCTATAACAATCCGGATTGTTCTTTTCCTTTTATTTTGTGTTTAAAATTTTAAACGTTATGTATATTTACATATAGGATCAGTTGCATTGATACCAGCCTGAATGTTACTTGGTGTGGGATCGGAAAAAAAATCATCTCACTCAAACTCATATCACCTGAATGAGGGAGATCAAAACAAGGGATCTTCGTTCAAATGTTTTAGGGCTGACCAGCTTCTTAGCCCTCGGGGAGATTGTGTTAAAAGCATTGCCACTTGTACTAGTGCTTCAATTGCCTGAGGTGGACATTCACTAATTGAATGCATTTTGTAAAACTATTTGCCAAAAGTGTACTATAGCTTTAAGAAAATACACTATACACTCAGAGAAATTCCAGTAATTATCCAATTTCAAACGGCAGCATTGTCACTCTGCGGGTCTGTTAGAATGTAAATGGAATTTCCCCCCTGCCGTGATTGCCTCGTGTCGGCGCCTTTGCTTTATCTTGTGATTGCTTTGCTAACTTTCAGTTTGAAACAAATTAGAATATTCAAGCCTCACTAACGAGATAGCGCTCTTCCTCCAGTGTTCTCTTTCCGCGCGACAAGTTGAAACAGTTGTTGATTAAAATGCCTTGAAACTGACACAAACACGCCACATTAAAAAATCCTCGCCTGGAAATTCAAAGGGCTTTAATCTGTAATGAAAAAACTTTAAATGTTGGTTGAAAAGTTGCTGTGAGATTGATGCAAATTTTAACTTTCAAATCCATTTGTAAGGAACGGAATCCTCACAAATGATGGCCTGTGTGTGTGTCAGACTCAAGCTTATTTTCATTTGTTGATTGCCTAGGAATAATATTCAAATAGTGAATACTTTATGACAGTGCTCTTCAACTGGGGGTCTGCAGGGGGTTATGAAATGTTTGGTTTTAGACTTTAAAAAATATTTAATATCCCGCCTACAATTTTTCTCACAAATGTCTGTAAATTGTAACTCTGATCCAACAGACTTTAGTGAAAAGATAAATGGGCCATTAACAAGAGATTTGCGACAGAACTACAGAACAGTAGTCGTCGTGACTGAAGGACACAGCCTGTGTTTGCCACACCGCTGGCTGTGAGACAGGCAGCTACTGCCAGCTGCAGCTGCTCACTGCTTCGGGTCAGACAGCTCCAACTGTTCTTGTAAATGAACCTCAGAAAAAGCTTGTCTCAGAAAAGTAGCTCATATCAGGAGTTGTTTTTATCATTGTTTCATGTATTTCTTGTGTTTAAAATTATAATTATTTATTTATTAATTAAAAAAAATAAAAAAATAAATACATTAAAAAATAAATAAAAATGTGTGGACAACCATTATAATACATGTTTATTATATTGGTTGTCCACACACTTTTTTTTTAAATTACTTTATTTACCTATGATACTGTACTGAGTCTTTGATTCATTTTGTACAATTTTCCATTTTGTCTATTTCTGCACTTTAATTTTTGAAGTTCTTGATTTATTATATCAATCGATTGACCACAGCTGTGACTATTTGAGTGCATCGCTTCCTTTTAGAAAATTGCACACCGACGGAGACCTTGTCGAAACCGGTGTGTGTTTGGTAGCACCTGTGCCGTTTGTATTAAAATTATAAGAAGGACACGAGTTTTGCTGGCCTTGCTTTTCTTTATATATAATTAATTAGGGGTCCACTTCTCCATCAGTTTAGGGTCCCTGGCCTGAAAAACTTTGAAGACCCTTGCTTTATGACGTTCTTTTCGACTCCCTTTCTTCTTTGAGCGAACCATCAAACCTTTCATCAGTCTTTGCAGAATCTCCCGGGAACTTTCTTTGTCATTGCTACTCACTGTCATTGACACCGGCGTCCTCGGCTCCACTTTGATCAGAAAACTTCCGTCGACTCTCAGCTGGAGCTTCGGTGCCAGTTGTCACCTTAGCCACGTGCCGCATTCCCTCTAATCAGCCACACCTGGCGCTACACCTGGCAGTCTTGTCATTAGTGGAATTCTGTGATTGTGCCAAGCTGCCATGCCTCTCCTTGTCTGAATCTTTCTACAAAGGCAGAAATCTGAGCGCTGTAATCATGAACCGAGAAGGGCAACAGACGGAGACCCAATATATGTGACGCTCAAACCTATGTCAATATCAGTCTTTTCCCTTCTCCTTTTGTATCCCTGCTTTTGTCCTCCACTTGGGGACTAAGATAGCGTAGCAAGGTTTAACCGCATTGACCCGAGTAAAGACAGCACTGAATAGAAGACCATTTGTTTTGCTTTAAAGTGGAATAACAAATAGATTGCAATAAAAAAGGATGCTCTTACGGTGCTACCTCGATTTAGGAACTTAATTTGTTCTTGGACAGGGTGCGTAAATAGAAAAGTTGGTATATTTAGGCACATGTCTCAATAAGAATGGTTAATGGGTTTCAGCTTCGAGTCCATGTTTTAGTCAAAGTTTGTACATTTTCAACACAATATAGAGCATTGTACTGTGTAGTGTTGTCCCAGTACCAATATTTTGGTACCCGTACCAAAATTATTTCGATACTTTTTGGTACTTTTCTACATAAAGGGGACCACAAAAAATTGCATTATTGGCTTTTATTTTTTCAAAAAATCTTACGTTACATTAAACATATGTTTCTTATTGCAAGTTTGTCCTTAAATAAAATAGTGAACATACAAGACAACTTGTCTTTTAGTAGTAAGTAAGCAAACAAAGACTCCTAATTTAGCTGTTGACGTATGCAGTAACATATTGTGTCATTTTCCATTCTATTGTTTTGTCAACATTATTAAGGACAAGTGGTAGAAAATGTATTATTAATCTACTTGTTCATTTACTGTTAATATCTGCTTACTTTCTCTTTTAACATGTTCTATCTACACTTCTGTTAAAATGTAATAATCACTTATTCTTCTATTGTTTGATACTTTACACTAGTTTTGGATGATATCACAAATTTGGGTATCAATCCGATACCAAGTCGTTACAGGATCATACATTGGTCATATTCAAAGTCCTCATGTGTCCAGGGACATATTTCCTGAGTTTATAAACATAATATACATTTAAAAAAAACTAAATATGTTTTTCTGCTAAAAAATATCGACTTAATCATAGTAGTATCGACTAGATACGCTACTGTACTTGGTATCATTACAGTGGATGTGAGGTGTAGATCCACCAATGGCGTTTGTTTGCATTTTGACGGCGGTGAGCTACAGTGTGTAGTGATGCATGTTTAGCTATTCCTCGTCCTGCAGGGATGATACTTTATTTGTCGCCAGGGAGGCGAGGATTAGTGATTTAGAAGTAGCTAAAACACTGCCGACTGGGACTGGACTTTAGCCGCTAGCAAGCTAGCCATGTCTTAAAGCACCTCTTCCGGTAGGCGTTTCAGTGTTATAAGTTCACCTTTATCGTTAGTTTTTAAGCCAAAATGCATCCGTTCTCCCTTTTTTGTCTACACACTATGTCTGCTTGTAAGTACTCCGTGATTGCGCACTACCGAACATGCTCGTAAACCAGCAGTGGCGTGACGACGGCGTGACGACGGCGTGACGACGGCGTGACGACGGCGTGACGACGGCGTGACGACGGCGTGACGACGGCGTGACGACGGCGGCGTGACGACGGCGTGACGACGGCGTGACGACGGCGTGACGACGGCGTGACGACGGCGTGACGACGGCGTGACGACGGCGTGACGACGGCGTGACGACGACGGCGCAGGGGGACCGGTACTTTTCAGAAGCGGTATAGTACCGAATATGGTATTGCGGTACTATATTAATACCGGTTAACTAGGGGAGGATGGATCATCTTTCCATTTGATAGCAAAGCCAAAAAAATTAGCTGAACTGTACTCTTTTTCAGCCGCTCTGCCGACATGTACACACACTGTCACTGGTTCTGCGGTGCACTCACATTTTTAATCAAACACCTTAATTTAAACATCCAAGTCGCTACAATGATTAGGAACAAGACATTAATCCACTTTAACTTGTTGGTTAATCTTCTTTACATGCAACAAAAAAAGGGGCAGGGGGTAAAGGCAGTGTCGACAACGCAGCGGGTACTTCCTGATTTTTTCAAACCACACATCGCTTGTCTGGTGTCATAACGTGGACTAAGGGTTGTTTGTTTTCCCGAGATGCAATAAAAGTTGGAGCGGACATGGCTTGAAGGTAAGGACATATTTATTTTTTACTATAACAAAAAGAACAAACTAAAGGCGCGCACAAGGCGGAGGTACAAACTTGACTATGAAACAAAAACGTGCACGTGGGCAAAAAACTAAGGACATGAACAAAAGTCGCTAACTGGCATGAATAGAAAAAACTTACTTGACATGGCATGAAGTTCGCAGAGGTGAACAGAGTGAATGTCGCCAGGCCGACCAACAGAAAAAGACAGGCTTTAAATAACAGTGACATGATTAGTGAAAACAGGTGCGTGACTCAAAACGTGAAACAGGTGCGTGACATGACAGGTGAAAACTAATGGGTTGCTATGGAAGCAAAACAAGGGAGTGAACAACCAGGAACTAAGAAAGTGTCCAAAAAACAAAACAGCACATGGCCAAACAAAAACATGATCAACACAGACATGACATCTAGTGCTTTCTTTAGACTCATGTTTCTAGTTTTGCTTGCTCAATATGTCGTAAAAAGACAAAAAAAACCACCCGAAAGGTAAACAAAGTAGCACAGTAGCTATCAGCACTTTACTCTGTTGACTGAATGGGCACCGGAGATCGATCAGCCCGCCCACAATGGCTGTGCTGCACAAAATATCTGACTGCAAGACACACAATGGGTGGATGAAAGGTTTGTACGTGTAGACAAGGTTGGTGTACTAAAAGCATATTTTTGTTTGGTCTGTGGTTTGTGAAAAGTTCTTCCAGTGAGGGGTTGGTAAATGGAGGTTCCACTGCAGGGGCGTCACTAGCTTTTACGGACAGGGGGGGCTTAGCCCCCAGGAGATGCAGTATGCGAGCGAACGTAGCGCATAAGCACAAAACTTCACAAACGGCTAACAAAGACTTAGAAATTATTAATTGTTATTATTATTTCAGTCAGTTTAGTTTCAATCTGTGTTCAGTACAACAACAAACATGGGTTTGCACAGTGACATTTTGTTTACAGCATCAACAAGAAACAATGACTTGCATGATCCTTCAAGATACACTGAAACACCATGAAAGTCATGGCATTAGGCTGTATGTTATTAAAGGCCTATGAAATGAAATTTTCTTATTTAAACGGGGATAGCAGATCCATTCTATGTGTCATACTTGATCATTTCGCGATATTGCCATATTTTTGCTGAAAGGATTTAGTAGAGAACATCGACGATAAAGTTTGCAACTTTTGGTCGCTGATAAAAAAGCCTTGCCTGTACCGGAAGTAGCGTGACGTCACAGGTTGAAGGGCTCCTCACATTTGCACATTGTTTACACCAGCAGCGAGAGCGATTCGGACCGAGAAAGCAACGATTACCCCATTAATTTGAGCCAGGATGAAAGATTCGTGGCTGAGGAAAGTGAGAGTGAAGGATTAGAGTGCAGTGCAGGACGTATCTTTTTTCGCTCTGACCATAACTTAGGTACAAGCTGGCTCATTGGATTCCACACTCTCTCCTTTTTCTATTGTGGATCACGGGTTTGTATTTTAAACCACCTCGGATACTATATCCTCTTGGAAATGAGAGTCGAGAACACGAAATGGACATTCACAGTGACTTTTATCTCCATGACAATACATCGACGAAGCACTTTAGCTACGGAGCTAACGTGATACCATCGTGCTTAACTGCATATAGAAACAGAAGAAATAAGCCCCTCACTGGAAGGATAGACAGAAGATCAAAAATACTACCAAACCCTGGACCTGTAACCACACGGTCAATGCTGTGCCGCCTGGCGAAGCCTAGCAATGCTGTTGCTAATGACGCCATTGAAGCTAACTTAGCTACGGGACCTCGACAGAGCTATGCTAAAAAAATTAGCTCTCCACCTACGCCAGCCCTCATCTGCTCATCAACACCCGTGCTCACCTGCGTTCCAGCAATCGACGGCGCGACGAAGGACTTCACCACGATGATCGGTGCGGTCGGTGGCCCGGAGACGGAGGAAGTCAACCCAGACAGGTGAGGACAGCGGCGGACGGCATTGTAGCTTTCGACGACACCCCGGCCGCCATCAGAGTCGGCAAGAAACATATATTTCCCCAAAGTTACGTATGTGACATGCACATAGCGCCACGCACGTACGGGCAAACAATCAAATGTTTGGAAGCCAAAGCTGTACTCACAGCAGTGCGTCTGCTATCCAAGTCAAAGTCCTCCTGGTTGTGTTGCTGCAGCCAGTCGCTAATACACCGATCCCACCTACAACTTTCTTCTTTGCAGTCTCCATTGTTAATTGAACAAATTGCAAAAGATTCACCAACACAGATGTCCAGAATACTGTGGAATTATGTGTTGAAAACAGACGACTTAAACTGGCCACGGTACTATTCCAACGTGTCAAGTGACGTCACTTGGCACGTCAAGTGACGTCCCTTCAACCCGTGACGTCACGCGCAAACGTCATCATACCGAACCGTTTTCAGCCAGAAGTTTCCCGGGAAATTTAAAATTGCACTTTATAAGTTAACCCGGCCGTATTGGCATGTGTTGCAATGTTAAGATTTCATCATTGATATATAAACTATCAGAGTGTGTGGTTGGTAGTAGTGAGTTTCAGTAGGCCTTTAATTCACAACATAGAGGCTAATGCCACAACTTTCGCTCACAATACAATAATTGTTTGTTCCCAAATATTTTGAAGTTGCGCAGATTACATTTTGGGCATATATGTGACTAAAATGGTTGTAAATTCAAGCCCTGGAAATATTACTTAATTACTTGAATTTAAAGGCCTACTGAAAGCCACTACTACCGACCACGCAGTCTGATAGTTTATATATCAATGATGAAATCTTAACATTGCAACACATGCCAATACGGCCGGGTTAACTTATAAAGTGACATTTAAAACTTCCCGGGAAATATCCGGCTGAAACGTCGCGGTATGATGACGTATGCGTGTGACGAAGTCAGAGTAACGGAAGTTATGGTACCCGTAGAATCCTGTACAAAAAGCTCTGTTTTCATTTCATAATTCCACAGTATTCTGGACATCTTTTGCAATTTGTTTAATGAACAATGAAGGCTGCAAAGAAGACAGTTGTAGGTGGGATCGGTGTATTAGCAGCGGACTACAGCAACACAACCAGGAGGACTTTGTTGGAGCGCTAGCCGCGCTAGCCGCGCTAGCCGCCGACCTCACCTTGACTTCCTACGTCTCCGGGCCGCCAAACGCATCGGGTGAAGTCCTTCGTCCTTCTGCCGATCGCTGGAACACAGGTGAGCACGGGTGTTGATGAGTAGATGAGGGCTGGCTGGCGTAGGTGGAGAGCTAATGTTTTTAGCATAGCTCTGTGAGGTCCCGTTGCTAAGTTGCTAAGTTAGCTTCAATGGCGTCGTTAGCACAGCATTGTTAACCTTCGCCAGCCTGGAAAGCATTAACCGTGTATTTACATGTCCACGGTTTAATAGTATTGTTGATTTTCTATCTATCCTTCCAGTCAGGGGTTTATTTTTTTGTTTCTATATGCAGTTAAAGCACGATGCTATCACGTTAGCTCGTAGCTAAAGAATTTCGCCGATGTATTGTCGTGGAGATAAAAGGCACTGAATGTCCATTTCGCGTTCTCGACTCTCATTTTCAAGAGGATATAGTATCCGAGGTGGTTTAAAATACAAATCCGTGATCCACAATAAAAAAAGGAAAGTGTGGAATCCAATGAGCCAGCTTGTACCTAAGTTACGGTCAGAGCGAAAAAAGATACGTCCATCACTGCCTCTCAAGTCCTTCACTGTAACGTTCCTCATCTACGAATCTTTCATTCTCGCTCAAATTAATGGGGTAATCATCACTTTCTCGGTCCGAATCTCTCTCGCTCCATTGTAAACAACGGGGAATTGTGAGGAATACTAGCTCCTGTGACGTCACGCTACTTCCGGTACAGGCAAGGCTTTTTTTTATCAGCGAGCAAAAGTTGCGAACTTTATCGTCGATTTTCTCTACTAAATCCTTTCAGCACAAATATGGCAATATCGCGAAATGATCAAGTATGACACATAGAATGGATCTGCTATTCCCGTTTAAATAAAAAAAAATAATTTCAGTAGGCCTTTAAGTAATATCTGGATCGGGATAATTTGGCTTGTATATAATATATTTATATATATATTATGGCAAGCCGTTAAGGAAATTAAATATGTATGGAGGTCTGAATAGACATGAGAAACATTTATATATACTGTAAATAAGAAATACTTAGTCTGCTGATCTGAAAAAAAGCCAAAGCTGTCAAAGAGCTGAGGGACCATCTTCAAAGTGCAATGCTGAAACAAATAATGCAAACAATAATATGTAACTTCCAGGGCTTGAGATCAACGTAGTCCCATCGTCCCGGGGACGGTAAAAAAAATGCACGGGACGAAATTAAATGCTCCCCGGGACGATGGCTTTTAACCATTTTTTTTCTTTTTCTTTTTATGTATTTATTCATTTTACATTTTATATTAAATGTCTTGGTTTTTCCACCCTCTGAAAATCCTATGAAATGTTTAACAAGCCATCCTATAATAATACAACAGCTATTAATGTAACAATACAATAAAACACATATATTTAATGTTGTTTTCATTATTTTAACAATAGGCTAATGTATATTACTTTATATAGATTCTACAAGAAACACAAAACTTAAAAACTAAATTATTTACAATTGCAGACACAAGGTTCTTGTTCTGCAGTGCTGTGTGCTAATGTGCTTCGTACACCTGCAGGACCGCAAGGAAGGTCGCAGAGAAAATGCGGACTGGATTTTGAGTGATGTGGGCATTTTCTATATGAACAAGTGGAATGGATTGGATACCGACGCACTAAAGGGGCTCTCTACCTTACGCTATGAAGTGAGGGGAAACTGAGTGAATAATGACTATGATTATTTATTTAAACTCATATTCGGGCCACTTTATAATGAATATGTCGGCATGTATTTGTAACAAAAAAAAAAAAAAAAAAAGATTTTTTTTTTAACACCAAATTATTTAGGGGGGCTTAAGAACATTTTAGGGGGGCTTGAGCCACCCTAAAATAGGCCTAACAACGCCAATGTTCCACTGTATTCCATACTTGCTTGACAGTTGTTTGATAACCGCTTCACTGATTACTATATCTTAAAATGATCATCATAACTCTGCCTCCTTTGTTTGTTAACAGCCTTTAAGGGGTCATATTGTTTATTTTGAATTTTGCTCATCATTCACAATCCTTATGTAAGACTCACAATCCTTATGTAAGACAAGCACACATACTGTATGTTTTTTTAATTTTTTTTATGCATTATATCTAGTAAATACATGCAGTTAAAAGTCCCCTTACACTAGAGCAGGGGTCACCAACGCTGTGCCCGCAAGCACCAGGTAGCCCGTAAGGACCAGATGAGTAGCCCGCCGGCCTGTTCTAAAAATAGCTCAAATAGCAGCACTTACCAGTGAGCTGCCTCTATTTTTTAAATGTTATTTATTTACTAGCAAGCTGGTCTCGCTTTGCCCAACATTTTTAATTTTAAGAGAGAAAAGACTCAAATAGAATTTGAAAATCCAAGCAAATATTTTAAAGACTTGGTCTTCACTTGTTTAAATAAATTCATTATCCTTTTTACTTTGCTTCTTATAACTTTCAGAAAGACAATTTTAGAGAAAAAATACAACCTTAAAAAGGATTTTAGGATTTTTAAACACATATACCTTTTTACCTTTTAAATTCCTTCTTCTTCTTTCCTGACAATTTAAATCAATGTTCAAGTAAATTTATTTTTTTTTATTGTAAAGAATAATACATACATTTTAATTTAATTTCTTCATTTTAGCTTCTGTTTTTATCGACGAAGAATATTTGTGAAATATTTCTTCAAAAAAATTATTCTGGCAAATCTAGAAAATCTGTAGAATCAAATGTAAATCTTATTTCAAAGTCTTTTGAATTTCTTTAAAATTTTTTGTTCTGGAAAATCTAGAAGAAATAATGATTCGTCTTTGTTAGAAATATAGCTTGGTCCAATTTGTTATATATTATAACAAAGTGTAGATTGGATTTTAACCTATTTCAAACATGTCATCAAAATTTTAAAATTAATCTTAACCAGGAAAAATTACTAATGATGTTCCATAAATTCTTTTTTTAAGTTTTTCTCCTCTTTTTTTTCGGTTGAATTTTGAATTTTAAAGAGTCGAAATTGAAGATAAACTATGTTTCAAAATTTAATTGTCATTGTTTTCGTGTTTTCTCCTCTTTTAAACCGTTCAATTAAGTGTAAATATCATTAATTATTAATAATAACATAGAGTTAAAGGTAAATTGAGCAAATTGGCTATTTCTGGCAATTTATTTAAGTGTGTATCAAACTGGTAGCCCTTCGCATTAATCAGTACCCAAGAAGTAGCTCTTGGTTTCAAAAAGGTTGGTGACCCCTGCACTAGAGCCTATGGGAGTCACACTATTTTGCCTATGAAAAACATCCATACACCTGTAGTAGAATTTCTGACCTTTTGACCTATATTTCTTGTCTTTTAAGAATGTCCGCTCATTTTCAATACTCTTGTATTTTGTGCCATTGAATGGACCAGTTGTGGGACAAAAGTGAATATTGAGTCGTGCCAACCTGTCTACAGAATTCGAGTTGTTATGGAACAGATAGGAAAAGCAAAACAAGACATTGACGCATTTGATAAGGAACGATGACGCACAACAGACATATAAAAAATGGCAGAAGACAGGAACTCGGGGGTGATTTTGGCTTGTGTGTGTCTTGTGTGCTCTGGAGTACATTGTGTCTGCTTGCACGGACAACTTAATTCAACCTGCACTTCTGATAATGGGTAAATAAATTTGTTGTACTAAACTACTTTTGTTGCCTGTTTAAGCTTCGGACAATCCACTACACAAATTGGCGTCACGAACAAGGATGGTTTAGAAGCTACAGGTCGACAGCCGCTCTCGCTCTCTCTGTCAGGCAGACAGTGTGCTGCACGCGCGCATCTAATACAAGGTAAGCGTTTTGCTTAAAGTGTAAACATTTTCTGCCTGGAGAGAGCCAGATCGATAAGACTAATTGCTGAATCTATTTTGATAAAAGATAGGTTTAGTCAGGTTCTCCAAAAACAACCTGGACTGGGGTAAATTATGGTTGGATTGAGTTGTTTTATATGTGATCATTTGTCTGTGTGTTTGTTGAAAACTTGTGATTTCTTGTTTTTAACATCAGGGGATTGTTGATAGAATTTTGGTGGTTTGGAGTGTTGAAGCATAGACGATGTGAGACGAAAAATTTCTCTTAACCTCTTCATCCTCTGTCGTTGCTGGCAGAGGATGCTTCTTTCTGCAAGTGCATCAGAATTAGCCAGAGTTGGATACAGCTAAATTTAAGGCAGGGTTTTGCTAACTGGTGGCACATTTGGCCCATACAAATTTATGAAGTCTATGAATGTGCGACATATCTCTCTATGTGGAAACTGCAGCGTTGGAAAAGCCTCATTTTGGGTGACCGTTTGGTGACTCCGGTAAAGGAGATCAACTGAGCTGTATTTGTCACAACGTTCTGTTTAATTGGCTGCAGTATAGATGGATATTGATCGGGCTGCATATGGTAGAGCTTTGGTGGAGCTTTGGTGAAGCTTTGGTGAAACTGTATGGAACTGACCAAAACATGATGACTGTAGAGCATTGGGTGATTATCAGTGACTCTATGGTGCTTTTATGCTGTTGCCGTGTATTGGTCAGGGAGTAAAAACAGGAGCTGCTCCGCTGGAACGGGTTAATCGCCGTTGTATGAGTAATGATGGGACCTGTGTTTGTTAATGAGACGGCCGATTCCACAAAAGCACGCGTGCATTAGTTGTTTATATTGGTCCGGACCAGGGGGGAGTGGTTTGTGGGATAAAAATGTGTGTGTTTTTTAAATTTATATATATATATATATCTGCGTATTTTAATAACTTTTGTGTAGCACCTGGTTTCTTGTCTGGTTTAATCCCCCCCTTCCTTTTCCTCCCCCCCTCTCGCAACCTCCCCCCTTCACGCTTTTTCTCACAGCCCCGCTATCTGTAAAAGTTTGGAAATTGTCTAAAATGTGTGTGCGTGTGAGAAAGTAGACAAAGTTTATGTACAGAAAACATATGAGTGTATGATCTATCCATTTAATTATCTTATTCCGCTCTCGGAGGTTGGATCGCGGGGGCAGCAGCCTAAGCAGGGAAGCCCAGAATACCCTCCTTAAACTTGACTATTTGTCCATCTAAGAGTGAATGATAAATGTTGTTCTTATTATTAAGGTTCTGATATGATACAGCTGTGCTTCTGGATGAGAAAAGTAGTTGTCTATTGCATTTACTTTTAACTGTGCTGGTAAATTCTCTGTGTGTGAGTGACTGTGTGACGCATATAGTCTCAGCTGGGAGACATTTTGAGATAAGAGTGTGTGCGTGTGACGAGGCTGTGTGAGTGACAGCTGCGTGAGGCATTGGTTCGAAGAGGAGTGACACTGATAGCATTGAGCTAGGTTAGCATTGTGTTAGCATAGCATTGAGCTAGGTTAGCATTGAGCTAGGATAGCATTGAGCTAGGTTAGCATTGTGTTAGCAAAAGTTTGCTTACTGAGTCATAGTAAGGCTAAGTTATCATCTAGCTTGGCATTACTAAGTGTGGTTGAACAGTTATTCTCGGTCTGTAGAGTGTGCTAGTAGTAGATGCTTGCTAAGTCCAGTAAAATAATAGATATATGGAAAATTACACGTTTAAATATCAATCAATAAATACGGATTGTGGGACATTGAAACATTGTTTAATTCATCATTCATTTATATGTCTAGTATACTTTTTTTTTGGTACAGCCTTGTTGCTTATCTGATCCATCCAGTTTCTGTGTGGAAGTTGAGACAAACACACACGCACAAACATCATAGATTAGGACACATTGTAACTTTGGAATTAATAGTTATACAACAAATAAATTAATAATATTGAATTTAAATTTGAGAAAGATAAATTGATTATACATTGACATTTTAATTTTTTTAGGAATAAACACACAATAAAATAAAAGTTAAATTTATATTCTAATACATCTAAGGGCATCTGTGAAACATAGAGTCTGAAGAAGTACAGATAAGAGCCACTCAGCGCCATTGTCAAAACAAAACGTAGAGAAGCGTTAAACAAATTCTAATCAGAAGGAAGACAGACCAAAATATGAGAACTTAAGTAAACAGACAGCAAGTAAACCAGAAATAATAATGTAAATAAATAACAAAGAAAGCAAATTTTTATGTGACATTGGTGCATGTAGAATTACAAATAGAGAATAAAACTAAATGGAAATAACTGTCTGCAAGATGAGCATGACGTCATGAATTGTGCTCGGGTTAGTAATAGATAGATAGATAGACAGATAAAACGTTATTGATTCCTTCAGGAGAGTTCCCTTTGGAAGAAGAACTAAAAAGTAAACAGTAACTAATAAGGGTATAAATGGAAACAAAATAGATTCTATTAAAAGAGAAACTAGGCATTAACGACCATGATCTAAAAAAGTATTGCACTGTTATTGTTTTGCATTCCCTGTCATCCTAGCCCCCCAAAGAGGAGTTGTACAGTGTAATGATGTATGAGACAAAGGATTTTTTATAGGCTAAACCAGTAGTTCTCAAAGGAGGGTATGGTGTTTCCGCTCGGACAAAAAAGGGAGGTACTTGAAGGTATGCCAAGGGGTACCTGAGATTTTAAATATTTTAAAATAGCGACAATTCAAAATCCTTTATAAATATAATTATAGAAGAATAATTCTTCAACAAAATAAATATTTAGAATTAAGTTCACGAGCCCAGATGGATCTCTATTACAATATCCAAAGAAGGTTGATGATTGATTATATGTATAGAAATCTTTATTATAATTTAATCACTATTTTAATTTTTAAAACGTTTTAGTTATTCTTATTTTTTGTTTGTCCAAATAAGTCAAGTAAGACCACAACAAATGAGCAATATGGTGCACTGTTATACAATTTAATAAATCAGAAAATAATGACATTATGCTGTATTTTATTTCTTTAATTTACTGGGAAAAAAAGGTTAAAAACCACTGCCCTAAATCATATCTAAAGCTAAAATTATTTTATAAGACTGATTATTTTGGATTCGTAAATAGTATGCTGTTGATTGTGGTTAGCTGCAAGTTTGTTTATTTGTTTGTTTAGTTGCTTGAGTGAAATGGGAAGAAATCAATAGGAATAATTACATGCAAAATGGAATAAAACTATGAGTGCGATAGATAATGAATGAATAGATGAAATAAGTTTATTTTGGTCATGTAATCAACCATCAACCAATTTGTGTGAGCAGTTTAACAGTAAATTAGACATATTAACAATCATACACATTTACACACAGAAAAGAAAAGAAAAAAGAATGACCGAAAAAAGAATAGGCGGAAGCCAAAGCTTATATTGGCCTATGATATACAATTACTGAACATTAAATTACCTGGAACATCAACGTTAAAAGATGAAAGTAATTGTTACTATATTTTATAATGTTAAAAAACTTTACTTTTCAAGGGTCTCTTAAACCATAACAAAAAACTACATGTGTTCAGCTCATCACTGAGGATGGTACATCATTTAACTCCTAAAACTGAAATACATTTGTGTTTTTATTTTATTTTACTTGACCTATTTCAAAAATCAATATCCCCCATAAATGATAGTTTTCTCCTCATAATGTAAACAAGCTAAGAATACAAACTGGAAGGCTGTTGTTCTTTACTTGGAAACATAAATGCCATTGTTTTAAAATTAAATTATCTGAACATTTAACACATTATGACTCATAAAAAATGGATTGATATGATCATAATAATAATGCTTTGTGTAATATTGAAATGAGCCTTTTAAGTTTAAGTATTGGGTCTATAGTTCTTCTATAAACATTTCCCCAAACTTCAAAACAATATTACATATGGAAAAATAAATGAATAATATAACATGTGCAGACATTCCTTATTCAGCATGTGTTTAACTTTATACCGAATAGCAATGGATTTGGATATTTTTCTTTAATATGTTCAATATGTGGCTTCCAACATATTAATGATCAATTACTATTCTCAAGAATGTAGTTCATATACTCTGTCAATTTCCACTTGATTTAACTTTAATTTTTGTTTCACAATTTGACTTTGCACCCTGGACAGGTCGCCACCTCATCACAGGGCCAACACAGATAGATAGACAGACCACATTCACACACTAGGGCAAATTTAGTCTTATTAATTTCTACATATTGAGATCTATTACTTAAAATAACTACTTAACCACTGTTGTGAAACACCTTTCTAATTTATGGGAGTATTGGGATAGGATTGAGGAAGATGTCTGCTGTGGTGGTGGTTAGTTTGGAAATCAATTTAATAAAAGTAACTTTAAAGTGCAGTCTGACATTTTAGTTTGGAATAATTTATAGTTTTATTTAGACATTGCAGTACACCATACCATGCGCCCGGGAATCATGTTTGGTGATTTGGCTCCCAAGTTTTTTGTGGTCTTTGGTATGACTCGACCGGGGTTTTGAACTTGCGACCTGCCTATTTTAGGGCGGACACTCTAACCACTAGGCCACTGAGATGAAGTAGGCAAACCAAATCTCAACAGCTTTCAGTTAGCTATAGATTTTGAGAGTATAATGCGAATAACTATAACTTTACAACTGTTTGCTGTGAATAGTGTTGAATAATAATTACAAATAACAGCCTACATTAATAATTAGAATAAGAGCCGATATGTAAAGTTAAAAAAAAAAAAAAAAAAAGAGGAGAAGTGTGATTAGGGCTGGCGCTTAGAGCATGGCCTTGTATGTTTGTTGTGAATAGGTTAGATAACCAGTCGGAGACAGACAAGGCAAGGACAAGACTCAAAGTGCTTCACAGACAACAAAGGGAAATGAAAGAAAATAAAAGCAAAATTAAAATGCAGACAATAAAAATAAACACAGTGCGGACGTTAAAAGTTAAAAGATTAAAAGATTTAGCTGAAAGATAAGGAGAAACGTGAATAAAAACATTCCTTTGTTTTGGAGAGCATCACGCACAGCGGGAGGTCAGAGTGCAAGCATGACAGCTTGCTCGCGCCTACTGATAGACAAATGATAGGTTAAATTAACTTATACATAATCTTTAAGTGAATTAAAAGGGTACTTAAATACACATGAAGTAGTACGTATAATCTTTGAATTAAGGTTATTGATTAGCAATTAATGGGATAGTTAAGACTGTAATTAAAAAAAAAAAACGTGATATGCAAAATTGAACTAACCGAGAGGATATGAAAACGATGGATGTACATGTTTTGAGTTCCAAATTCTGGAGGAAAAAACCTCAACAAAACGTAAAACCATTCAGACGGACTTGGGTGGTAGCCACGGTTGTGCTAGGTCAAGCGAGGGTGGAAAGGATGTGCAGCCGGGGGACTGCCAACTTCTCTGAACAAGACAAGCTCCAAAGTTGTAGCCAGAACATGCTCACAAAAAATACAGGTGTGACAGCAGGACGAACAGCAGGATACAAACAGACCCCTGCTGGACATAAGTGTCAACGGACAATGTTCAACACAATCTTTGAAGCATTCCTTTGTGGTCAACCTGCACACACCTTGTAATGACCTGCTTACGAACTGTGCCCTGACAATTCAATACCGCACAGAAGGAACTTCCTGATGTTGCCTGACAGCACGACATCAGCGGACAACTAATAGGGACGCCTCCCAGGAACGAATGGAAGACGGGGACTGCTCCAACTGTCCTAGCACTGGCTGACTGAGGTGCGTCCGTGTGTCCTGCCACCCAAACCGCCAAAGTGTATGATCACCAATTAGACGACTCATAATAGGAGCATTTTGACTCTTATATATGGTAGGACTCAAGGTATGGCCGCTCATGTGAACTATCCTTACAACAATTAGCATGGTATAAGATGGACAACTAATGACCCACATTGTTCCCTCTGTCCTGCCTACGAAACCAAAAATTTAGGTCAAATGATAAAACAGGGCGTAGCTGCCGCTGATTGAACCGATACGCTAATACCACATTTTCAATTATTTCGGTTGTCTGTTAAAAACATAGCTATTGGTTGCAATTTGGACATTTCTGCTGTAGGCTACAAAGAGCTAGCAGCTACACAACAGCTGAGCTAAAACAAAATTTAAGCATATCAAATATTTATAGTTGTTTATTACATACACAAAGTCGCAGAGAGACAGAAGTCTGTAGAAAGTATTCAGTAACAAACGTGTCCGCATTAATAAACTTTCTACCACAGGAAATATACTGAACAAATACAGCAGTTACTGTCAGACTCTAATCCGGATTACCGTGTCTATCAGAGACATGGTTAAAACCCACAACACCTTTTCGTTCTAATTAATGTCCCGGGGGACAAGATTACAGAAAAGACAGATCGAGTGACAAAGGGGGGAGGAATTATGATTTATGAAAGGGAAAACATTAAAAGTAGATCAATTTGAGAATGTTGAAATTAAAATCACATTTTCCTCAGAAATGTATTTCAAGGTAATTGTAGTATACCGACCGACCACAGCTAAAGACATTTTTCTTGATTCATTTTCAGACATCCTCAAACAGCATAGTATGAAAGAAGTAACGTCATGGAGGACGTTAATCTGGACTGGTTAAATAAGACGCGTAGAAAGAAACTTAAGGACATTATAAACGGCTTCTACATGATACAAAGGATAAGCAGCCCTACTAGAATTACAATTGGATGACAAAAATTAAAGAGATCATCTGTAAATACACGAATACAAAACCAGAAAGAAGAGTGCTAAAATAAAAATACCATTGGATTAATAAAACAATTTGGATTCTAATAAAGACATCGGGACTCAGCTCTCAAAAGAGCAATTATAACAGGTCTAAACACAGATCGTATGTTTTAAAAGTTTGGAAGAACAAGGTAACAATGTTTATGCGGAAGTCTAAGGCTGACTTTCATTTAGAATTAATCAAAGCTGCAAAAGGGAACAATAGAGAGTTATGGAAAACCAGATACAAACTTACGGGAAGAGAGCAAACAAGAAACAACACTATAACATTAAATATCAATGGCGCTACTATCGCAGACAGTCTGGACATAAGTAATAATTTTAATGAACATTTCATCCAGTCTGTACAAACCCTGAATAAAAATCCCTCAAAATCAGTGCAAATAATTGTCATTTATTCATATGGACTCATTTTAGAAGTAACAAATGAAACAAAGTTAAACAAAATCTTCACTGCATTATCAGACTCACGATCTAGAGATATATATATATATGGGTTGGACACTATCTTCCTAAAAACATATAAGGATTGTATTATTGCTCGTATAACAACGATTGATAAATAAATCAATAACGGAAAACACTTTCCCTACCACGTCGAGAAACTGCTACTACGATTAAATCCATAAAGCAGGAAATAAAGAAGACCAGAACATGTACAGACCAATTAGCCTTCTCCACGTTATAACAAAAGGAATAGAAAATTTGAAATAAAAAATAAAAAAAAGTGGCTTTGGAGCAATCAAGGCTGCTCAGACGGTCACTAAGAGGGGCATTATGTTGACACATCAATTTAATGAGTATTATATTTATCCATGGGAGCATTTTTGTTGTAAATTGTGAGGTATGGCTGTTAAAATCTTGGTTGTTTTTACGAATGATGACAGATGTGAACAAGAGCATGTATTGTCTTTGTGTGATGATGTCAATAAGGTGTGGTTGTATTGTATGTTAAGTATGTGTCCATGAAGGGGCATTTTAGGATTTCTCTTAATCTGATTACATGCTACAGTATGATTATTTTTGATTAATTATTGATTATTATGAATGTATATATTTATTATGATTAATTAGTGTCATAATTTTATTGCTTGATTTGTGGATCCCCTTAATTTAGGTAGCCAGGGACTACAGATGGAAAGTAGCTATTTAGATATAATCTGGTACAGAACATATCTGTTTCTGAACTTAATGTTTCTGTGCATTGTCCCATCATAGATAGACTAAATTAAATACAACTATTTAGTGAATTATTGTGGCCACAATAATTCACTAGGTGTTGTAAAATATCAAAGTACTATTGCAAAAGCGAACAGTGACCTCAAACATGACCTGTCCTCCGCCTCTGTTCTTGCTGCACTTGACTATCAGCTGTCTTTTCTTTTTCTTGGATGTTTCTGAAACTACTAATACTACTACTACTACTACTATTACTATTACTACGACTAACACTGTCCCTGTGAGAGGGACAGAGGGGGGAGGTGAGTTTGGATTGGGTCAAGTTTGAGCGTGTTGAGGTTTTATTTAATCGATATGAACAAGGATAAAGGAACGTAATGATTTAGATTGACAATTGCAGTGGTTGGCGAAAGCAACCCCACCCTCAAAGGAGGGTGCCAATTCAGTAATTAAATGTTTTGTGAATGATCTAATATCCCGACATGGTTTCCCCAAAAAGATTAGGTCAAACAACGGCACCTATTTTAAGAAAACAGGTTATCATCTTCAGTCACAAGATCAGCACTTCTCAGGACCAGCAGCTTCCTAGGAAGGTGGAAAGACCAGGAGACCAAAATGGTAAGTTTGCAAAATGTAGAATTTGTGTGCCAGTTCCTCTGTGCAGATATGAGGATGAAAGCAGCCACTCCAGATTCCCTTGCACTCGCTAAGAGGGGCACGGTCAAAGCCGATCCAGGACCAACACCCGATACCTGACTGGAAGGAACCGAGAGGAGAGACAACACCTTGCCAGCGATGACGAGAACAACTAAGGTTGCCAGCCAATGTGTCCACCGGGACTCCAGCAGCTGTGGAAAGAAGTGTCGGGAGTGCCGAAGCAGCGAGGAGGCCTGAAGCAAGCCGAGGGCCTGGACCAAAGCCCCACGCCCCATACTCTGCCCCAGCCTTCCCCAAAGCCCCCACAGCTCCAACTCTACCTGAGTTTTCCCCAATTTCGGCCAGCACGCACCGGCCACTGAACAGTCTGCCCAATGGACTGAACCACACCCAGACAGAGACAGACTGTTTGAGTGGATCTCTTTCTTCACCAGGGCAGCCAAAAGCCCAACGAGGTGTCGGCAGGCCATCAGCCTGAGGCACCACCGAGCCATCTATACGAGCACTAATCGAACATGGACTCATACGAAATTCAGTTGTGTGTTCAAAATCAATTGATAATTAACAATATTGGTAACTACATTCATTGCAAATGCCGGGAAAAATATTTTTGAAAATGTCTTACAGTCATAAGTCTATATACATTCATCTATTTATGTTCAATGATGTTCATGATCAAAGTATTTGTTTTTCCTTTACTAAATCAAAGGGTAGGCCACTAATTGTGTTCTGTGAGATGGTTTTACTGCAGGCTGGTAACAGCGATCGCTCTGAAGGAGGGTCATAGACGGAATTTTTGCCTCGTATAAAAACATTGAGGTTTTTGCCTCTATCTGCGGTAGAGATTTAAGTTAGTGGTCTATATCAGAAATTGTTTTGGTCCAGGGTCTTAAGACCCTGGAAGGAGGGTATGTAGTAGAATTTCTGACCTTTTGACCTATATTTCTTGTCTTTTAAGAATGTCCGCTCATTTTCAATACTCTTGTATTTTGTGCCATTGAATGGACCAGTTGTGGGACAAAAGTGAATATTGAGTCGTGCCAACCTGTCTACAGAATTCGAGTTGTTATGGAACAGATAGGAAAAGCAAAACAAGACATTGACGCATTTGATAAGGAACGATGACGCACAACAGACATATAAATGAATGGCAGAAGACAGGAACTCGGGGGTGATTTTGGCTTGTGTGTGTCTTGTGTGCTCTGGAGTACATTGTGTCTGCTTGCACGGACAACTTAATTCAACCTGCACTTCTGATAATGGGTAAATAAATTTGTTGTACTAAACTACTTTTGTTGCCTGTTTAAGCTTCGGACAATCCACTACACACCCATCTAGGCTCATATACACACTGTAACTATATTTGTAATGTGGTAACAGCCAAATTTATAATGTAATATGTACATATTTTGATCATTTTAAGCATACAGTGGTGCATTCATTTAAAAAATGCATCACAATGTTCGGTTTTTCCTTTGTCAACATCATTGATTAATACTCACTGCAGACTTCACAAGAGCCAATAAACATAAGAAAAACAACACTTACTGTACAATGCCTGCTGTCATTAGTATGCCGACTGCTAGGATGTACATACACTACCGTTCAAAAGTTTGGGGTCACATTGAAATGTCCTTATTTTTTAAGGAAAAGCACTGTACTTTTCAATGAAGAAAACTTTAAACTAGTCTTAACTTTAAAGAAATACACTCTATACATTGCTAATGTGGTAAATGACTATTCTAGCTGCAAATGTCTGGTTTTGGTGCAATATCTACATAGGTGTAGAGGCCCATTTCCAGCAACTATCACTCCAGTGTTCTAATGGTACAATGTGTTTGCTCATTGGCTCAGAAGGCTAATTGATTATTAGAAAACCCTTGTGCAATCATGTTCACACATCTGAAAACAGTTTTGCTCGTTACAGAAGCTACAAAACTGACCTTCCTTTGAGCAGATTGAGTTTCTGGAGCATCACATTTGTGGGGTCAATTAAACGCTCAAAATGGCCAGAAAAAGAGAACTTTCATCTGAAACTCGACAGTCTATTCTTGTTCTTAGAAATGAAGGCTATTCCACAAAATTGTTTGGGTGACCCCAAACTTTTGAACGGTAGTGTATATTCCGGTTTAGATAAGGAATGATCCTTGTGAAGAAAATATGGAGCGCAAACCAAGCAACTTTTCATCTTTCTCGCCTTTACCGGGTCTAAACCCTGGCCAGGTCATACCAAAGACTATTAAAAAGTAATGGGACCCATTACTTCCCTGCTTGACACTCAGCATCAAGGGTTGGAATTGGGGGTTAAATCACCAAAAATGATTACCAGACGCGGCCACCGCTGCTGCTCACTTCTCCCCTCACCTCCCAGGGGGTGATCAAGGGTGATGGGTCAAATGCAGAGAATAATTTCGCCACACCTAGTGTGTGTGTGACAATCATGGGTACTTTAACTTTAACTTAAATTGGACGCCTCATCCTTGTACTAATCAAGGTGAGAGGCATTATTTATGTTTAAGGATAAACTTCCACAATCTCGGAGGCGAGAAAGTAGCTCACCAGTTAATGAAGTCAACATAGCCACACAAGCTAGTTAGCTCCCTCTGATCACGGCGCCGCTATAAACAGTTTGTCTGCGTTAAAGCTTATAATAACAATACCACTAATACTTGGTTGATTTTCAAGTCCATCCATCCATCCATCTATTTTCTACCGCTTATTCCCTTCGGGGTCACGGGGGGCGCTGGAGCCTATCTCAGCTACAATCGGGCGGAAGGCGGGGTACACCCTGGACAAGTCGCCACCTCATCGCAGGGCCAACACAGATAGACAGACAACATTCACACTCACAATCACACACTAGTCCATAAATGTAAATGGAGTATTGTTGGCTGTTTTTGAATGGTTATTTAGAGGGCTTCATAGTTGAAATAGAGGACGTCATATTGGCTCCATTGTAAGCAGATTTTCATTTAGGTTTATTTACAAACCCCGTTTCCATATGAGTTGGGAAATTGTGTTAGATGTAAATATAAATGGAATACAATGATTTGCAAATCATTTTCAACCCATATTCAGTTGAATATGCTACAAAGACAACATATTTGATGTTCAAACTGATAAACATTTATTTTGTTGCAAATAATCATTAACTTTAGAATTTGATGCCAGCAACACGTGACAAAGAGGTTGGGAAAGGTGGCAATAAATACTGATAAAGTTGAGGAATGCTCATCAAACACTTATTTGGAACATCCCACAGGTGAACAGGCTAATTGGGAACAGGTGGGTGCCATGATTGGGTATAAAAGTAGATTCCATGAAATGCTCAGTCATTCACAAACAAGGATGGGGCGAGGGTCACCACTTTGTCAACAAATTTGTGAGCAAATTGTTAAACCGTTTAAGAAAAACCTTTCTCAACCAGCTATTGCAAAGAATTTAGGGATTTCACCATCTACGGTCTGTAATATCATCAAAGGGTTCAGAGAATCTGGAGAAATCACTGCACGTAAGTAACTAAGCCCGTGACCTTCGATCCCTCAGGCTGTACTGCATCAACAAGCGACATCAGTGTGTAAAGGATATCACCACATGGGCTCAGGAACACTTCAGAAACCCACTGTCAGTAACTACAGTTGGTCGCTACATCTGTAAGTGCAAGTTAAAACTCTCCTATGCAAGGCGGAAACCGTTTATCAACAACACCCAGAAATGCCGTCGGCTTTGCTGGGCCTGAGCTCATCTAAGATGGACTGATACAAAGTGGAAATGTGTTCTGTGGTCTGACGAGTCCACATTTCAAATTGTTTTTGGAAACTGTGGACGTTGTGTCCTCCGGACCAAAGAGGAACAGAACCATCCGGATTGTTATAGGCGCAAAGTTGAAAAGCCAGCATCTGTGATGGTATGGGGGTGTATTAGTGCCCAAGACATGGGTAACTTACACATCTTTGAAGGTACCATTAATGCTGAAAGGTACATACAGGTTTTGGAGCAACATATGTTGCCATCCAAGCAACGTTACCATGGACGCCCCTGCTTATTTCAGCAAGACAATGCCAAGCCACGTGTTACATCAACGTGGCTTCATAGTAAAAGAGTGCGGGTACTAGACTGGCCTGCCTGTAGTCCAGACCTGTCTCCCATTGAAAATGTGTGGCGCATTATGAAGCCTAAAATATCACAACAGAGACCCCGGACTGTTGAACAACTTAAGCTGTACATCAAGCAAGAATGGGAAAGAATTCCACCTGAGAAGCTTAAAAAATGTGTCTCCTCAGTTCCCAAACGTTTACTGAGTGTTGTTAAAAGGAAAGGCCATGTAACACAGTGGTGAACATGCCCTTTTCCAACTACTTTGGTATGTGTTGCAGCCATGAAATTCTAAGTTAATTATTATTTGCAAAAAAAAAATAAAGTTTATGAGTTTGAACATCAAATATCTTGTTTTTGTAGTGCATTCAATTGAATATGGGTTGAAAAGGATTTGCAAATCATTGTATTCCGTTTATATTTACATCTAACACAATTTCCCAACTCATATGGAAACGGGGTTTGTATGAGTGGATGCATTTTTTAATGCATTCTGTCTTGTCTCTCATGATTGTGAACGATAGGCAAAATAAAATAACAATTTCAGCTCTACTTTAATACACTTCCTTGTGGTCTACATAACATGTAATGGTGGTTTTGCATAGATTATGTTTTACAGACCATCTTCAAGTTGCTTATTAACGCCTCTTCAGGATGCGCCTTTTGTAGGCGGTCTTATTTTACATGCCTCCACTTCGACAGCATCTACTCCACACCAGCCTTGTTGCAGTTTATAGCGCTTCCATAATGAGTGTACTGACAGATATAAGTTTGAAATATTCCTTACTTTGTATTAGAAATGGCTACAGCGGAGGATGCATATGCATGTACGAGCTAGTCTGCCCCACAACAAGAGGAGAGAGAAAAGGAAGGAAATTGTTGGTTACAACGTCGGCCTATAATGGTAGACCCACACTCTTTGTGTACATTTCTACCATATATGGAAATATCTGCTGTAGTCACACTTGGGAAAAATGTCACAAATTGGGCAAATTCCAAACAGCTCATTTGGAGCAAGTATGAAAGAAGATAAGACTGTTTTTTTTTTTAATAGCTCCGCCATGCCTCTGTGTTTTAATGTCGGCACCTATCTAGCTCCAAATACACAAAAAAGTACCGAGGTTGGAAAATATGGTTTTGTATAATACCGTATTTTCCGGACTATAAGCCACATTTAAAATCCATCCATCCATCCATTCATCTTCCTCTGCTTATCCGAGGTCGGGTTGCGGGGGCAGCAGCCTAAGCAGGGAAGCCCAGACTTCCCTCTCCCCAGCCACTTCGTCCAGCTCTAACCCGGGGGATCCCGAGGCGTTCCCAGGCCAGCCGGGAGACATAGTCTTCCCAACGTGTCCTGGGTCTTCCCCGTGGCCTCTTACCGGTCGGACGTGCCCTAAACACCTCCCTAGGGAGGCGTTCGGGTGGCATCCTGACCAGATGCCCGAACCACCTCATCTGGCTCCTCTCGATGTGGAGGAGCAGTGGCTTTACTTTGAGCTCCTCCCGGATGACAGAGCTTCTCACCCTATCTCTAAGGGAGAGACCCGCCACCCGGCGGAGGAAACTCATTTCGGCCGCTTGTACCCATGATCTCGTCCTTTCGGTCATAACCCAAAGCTCATGACCATAGGTGAGGATGGGAACGTAGATCGGCCGGTAGATTGAGAGCTTTGCCTTGCGGCTCAGCTCCTTCTTCACCACAACAGACCGATACAGCGTCCGCATTACTGAAGACGCCGCACCGATCTGCCTGTCGATCTCACGATCCACTCTTCCCTCACTCGTGAACAAGACTCCGAGGTACTTGAACTCCTCCACTTGGGGCAAGATCTCCTCCCCAACCCGGAGATGGCACTCCACCTTTTTCCGGGCGAGAACCCTGGACTCGGACTTGGAGGTGCTAATTCTCATCCCAGTCACTTCACACTCAGCTGCGAACCGATCCAGTGAGAGCTGAAGATCCTGGCCAGATGAAGCCATCAGGACCACATCATCTGCAAAAACAGAGACCTAATCCTGCAGCCACCAAACCGGATCCCATCAACGCCTTGACTGCGCCTAGAAATTCTGTCCATAAAAGTTATGAACAGAATCGGTGACAAAGGGCAGCCTTGGCGGAGTCCAACCCTCACTGGAAACGTGTCCGACTTACTGCCGGCAATGCGGACCAAGCTCTGACACTGATCATACAGGGAGCGGACCGCCACAATCAGACAGTCCGATACCCCATACTCTCTGAGCACTCCCCACAGGACTTCCCGAGGGACACGGTCGAATGCCTTCTCCAAGTCCACAAAACACATGTAGACTGGTTGGGCAAACTCCCATGCACCCTCAAGGACCCTGCCGAGAGTATAGAGCTGGTCCACAGATCCACGACCAGGACGAAAACCACACTGTTCCTCCTGAATCCGAGGTTCGACTATCCGGCGTAGCCTCCTCTCCAGCACACCTGAATAGACCTTACCGGGAAGGCTGAGGAGTGTGATCCCAAGATAGTTGGAACACACCCTCCGGTTCCCCTTCTTAAAGAGAGGAACCACCACCCCGGTCTGCCAATCCAGATGTACCGCCCCCGATGTCCATGCGATGCTGCAGAGTCTTGTCAACCAAGACAGCCCCACAGCATCCAGAGCCTTAAGGAACTCCGGGCGGATCTCATCCACCCCCGGGGCCTTGCCACCGAGGAGATTTTTAACTACCTCAGCAACTTCAGCCCCAGAAATAGGAGAGCCCACCACAGATACCCCAGGCACTGCTTCCTCATAGGAAGACGTGTTGGTGGGATTGAGGAGGTCTTCGAAGTATTCCCTCCACCGATCCACAACATCCGCAGTCGAGGTCAGCAGAACACCATCCTCACCATACACGGTGTTGATAGTGCACTGCTTCCCCTTCCTGAGGCGGCGGATGGTGGTCCAGAATCGCTTCGAAGCCGTCCGGAAGTCGTTTTCCATGGCTTCCCCGAACTTCTCCCATGTCCGAGTTTTTGCCTCCGCGACCGCTGAAGCCGCACACCGCTTGGCCTGTCGGTACCTGTCCGCTGCCTCAGGAGTCCTATGAGCCAAAAGAACCCGATAGGACTCCTTCTTCAGCTTGACGGCATCCCTCACTGCCGGTGTCCACCAACGGGTTCTAGGATTTCCGCCACGACAGGCACCAACTACCTTGCGGCCACAGCTCCAATCAGCCGCCTCGACAATAGAGGTGCGGAACATGGTCCACTCGGACTCAATGTCCAGCACCTCCCTCGTGACATGTTCAAAGTTCTTCCGGAGGTGGGAATTGAAACTCTCTCTGACAGGAGACTCTGCCAGACGTTCCCAGCAAACCCTCACAATGCGTTTAGGCCTGCCAGGTCTGTCCGGCATCCTCCCCCACCATTGCAGCCAACTCACCACCAGGTGGTGATCGGTAGAAAGCTCCGCCCCTCTCTTTACCCGAGTGTCCAAAACATGAGGCCGCAAATCCGATGACACAACTACAAAGTCGATCATGGAACTGCGGCCTAGGGTGTCCTGGTGCCAAGTGCACATATGGACACCCTTATGCTTGAACATGGTGTTCGTTATGGACAATCCGTGACGGGCACAAAAGTCCAATAACAAAACACCACTCGGGTTCAGATCCGGGCGGTCATTCTTACCAATCACGCCTCTCCAGGTTTCACTGTCGTTGCCAATATGACCGTTGATGTCCCCCAGTAGAACGAGGGAATCACCCGGGGGAGCACCCTCAAGTACTCCCTCGAATGAATCCAAAAAGGGTGGGTACTCTGAGCTGCTGTTTGGCGCGTAAGCGCAAACAACAGTCAGGACCCGTCCCCCCACCCGAAGGCGGAGGGAAGCTACCCTCTCGTCCACCGGGTTGAACTCCAACATGCAGGTTCTGAGCCGGGGGGCAACAAGAATTGCCACCCCAGCCCGTCGCCTCTCACTGCCGGCAACGCCAGAGTGGAAGAGAGTCCATCCCCTCTCGAGAGAACTGGTTCCGGAGCCCTTGCTGTGCGTCGAAGTGAGTCCGACTATATCTAGCCGGAACTTCTCCACCTCGCGCACTAGCTCAGGCTCCTTCCCCCCCAGCGAGGTGACGTTCCACGTCCCAAGAGCTAGCTTCTGTAGCCGAGGATCGGACCGCCAAGTGCCCTGCCTTCGGTTTCCGCCCAGCTCACATTGCACCCGACCTTTATGGCCCCTGCTATGGGTGGTGAGCCCATTGGAGGGGGGACCCACGTTGCCTCTTCGGGCTGTGCCCGGCCGGGCCCCATGGGGACAGGCCCGGCCACCAGGCGCTCGCCGTCGTGCCCCAACTCCGGGCCTGGCTCAAGAGGGGGGCCCCGGTGACCCGCGTCCGGGCGAGGGAAATCTGAGTCTCGGTTCTTGTATTTCCATAGAAGTCTTCGAGCTGCTCTTTGTCTGATCCCTCACCTAGGACCTGTTTGTCTTGGGAGACCCTACCAGGGGGCATGGAAGCCCTCGGACAACATAGCTCCTAGGATCATTGGGACACGCAAACTCCTCTACCACGGTAAGGTGGCAGCTCAGAGAGGAGACAATCATAAATTTAAAATCCTTATTTTTAAAATACTTTTTTTTTTCCCTCATAACTCAATAGTGCACCTTATAACCCGGTGCTCCTAATGTAAGGAATACGTTTGGTTAAGCTTACCCATTCCAATGCTTTTGTAGCGTTGGACGGGGTTAGGATGGTCTTAAATTGAAGATGTCAAGAAAAGCTATCACTCTAAAGCAGACCTGGGCATTCTGCGGCCCGCGGGCCACATCAGGCCCTTTGTGCGTCCCTGTCCGGCCCGCGTGAGGCCAATCATAAATTACAAAATACATTTAAAAAAGTATCTATGTCGAGTGTGCAATACAACGGTGCTGCTTTTGTTTTGAAAAGCGTTATTTGTGTCTGGGTATAACACATGGCACACTGACAAAGCTTAACCTATTGTTACTATAACAATCTACAAGGTTAATGTAGGTTGCTTCTCTTTCTTCCCCTCCATTTTTCTGCATTCTTTCATATCTCAAGTTATCATTACGTATATGTATTGTTGCATTTGAACAACTGTATTGTTGATAATAAAGGTAAAGTATTGGTATTGTTCATTATCAATAGCGCTATTTCTATTGGTATTCGTATTGCTCCATTTTTAGTGTAATAATGCTCATTGTCATTTCTGTATTTTTTTTTTCCCCTAACTGCTTATTTGCTATTACTTTTACCATCATATTTGTACATGTTGTATTTGCAAGTGATGCATGGTTTACACCCAAAACGCTAAAAAGAGAAAAATTGATGACGAATGGCGTGTTTTCAACAAGACATGGACTGCCAAGCAACGTTCTCTCTAAGGTGCGCACCTGCGCAATTGCGCACTGCTCAAGCGTCCTCTGCGCACAGCAAATATATGCCGCGCACCAAATCAAATCCCATCTGAATTCTAAACAAAATAAACACATTTATTCTGTGTAATTTTGCAATGCTACTTTGAGTGACAGTGACAATAAGCGGCCCTAACGGTGTTCGTCAACACCGTTCAATTGAACACCGTTCAATTATTGTACAGTCTATCGAGATCAGGGGCGCCACTAGGGATTTTGGGCCCCATGAAAAGAATCTTTACAGGGCCCCCTGTATTATAATTTCATCATTATTAGGGGCCTCTCTGGGCCCCCCTCCATCATGGGCCCCTAGAATCCGTCTCCTTTACCCCCCCTTTTCGGCACCCCTGATCGAGATGCTTCAAGGCCAGGAATTATATCGATCACTTTATTGAGCAAAACTGTTTATATTCGGCCATAACCACACCAAAAACATGAGTAAAACACTCCTATCTCGAAAAACTAGTCATTTTCTGCCGTACAAACCAGGCCAAAACCAACTCGTCATCTGTCACCAACAGGCATACCACTAAACCACTGGTGCGTTTATGGCCACACAAAAAGTCGGACAACTCAAACACCCCACAAAGTTACACTATGACTCCTCAGTCATACGTGTGCTTATTTTACTGTCATTTATTATTAATGTTAATTTATTTATATTAATCATGGAATGCTGTTACTAGCGAAAGTTACAGGAATGCACACTTCATCCTATGCTTACATTTCATTGTGCAACATGAGGATGTTTAAGGGGAACTAAATGTGATCTCTGAAAGGGGTACACATGATTTCCAAAGCAGTGCTTTTGGTATAAAGTTAAGGTAGGTTAAATGAAAGTATTATTATTATTATTATTATTATTATTTATCTTACGGTATTTATCAAAAATAATATTGAGCAAAATTTAGTCAACAGCCATACGTGTGACACTAAGGGTGGCCGTATAAACAACGCCAACACTGTCATAAACATGTGCCATATTGTGAAACCACACTAAACAACAATGACAAACACATTTCGGGAGAATATTTGCACCGCGACACAACATAAACACAACAGAACAAATACTCAGAGATGCTGCTCCGTTATTGATTTAAGTAAAGTCTGAATGCCATTAAAACAGTTAACTCCATCTTTTGACACTTCTCCCACTCCTGTGCTTGCACGCTACACGGCTACAAGAAAAATGACGGGGAGAAGACGCTGCCGCAGTTGAGCCACGTAAATAGGACCGCCCACAAAACGGTGCATCCGGAAGAGACTGTCAGAAAGCGGCTTGAAGATGATCTGTAAAACATAATCTATGCAACATTTTGACCAAAGAACAACCATTACATGTTATGTAGACCACAAGGAAGTGTTTTATATTCAGAAAAAAAAAAAAAATATGACTCCTTTAGTGCGCCATATAATCCAGTGCGCCTAATATATGAAAAAAATATCAAAAATAGACCATTGATCGGCAGTGCATCTTATAATCAGGTGTGCCCTATTGTCCGGAAAATATGGTATGTCCTCTTTTAAGACGTTTTAGATCCTCGGTCACTATTGTACATAACAATTTGATATACCTAATACCACCACTCACCTGTTTCTCCCATCACGTAACCTTCTTTCCAGCCAATTACAAACATAATCCTGTGAGGAGATAAAGTTGCCGCGGTCTGGACTTTAGGGACCTGATATCTGGCTGGGAAGAAAAAGTGCTTGTGCTGACATGAGGAGAAGGCACGATAGAAGTTGTCTGCTAAAGAGGCCTCCGGGACGTGAAGGGAGAGAATAATAATTGTGACATGCCGCTGGGTCTAAAGAGGGTTTCCCACTGAGACGGTAGGAAAAGAAAGAGCTACTCCCACATCTTCACACCTCTTGACATCCAGGAGTGGAGTGAGTCTGACTGAGGAGGGCAGCAGAAAGAACAGGAGCATTGAGGGCTTGTGAAGGAGGGGAATCATGCGCCCTGCGCCCTCATCAACACTTATCCCTTTGCGCTGAGGTCCAATGGCTCTGCTGGTACAATGAATTATTCTCAATGTCCTCTAGCCCTGGTGGTGACCTGGCAGAGAGAGCCTAATTAATGCATGAAGCCAGTCTGCTCCCGTTGCAGATTGGGGCGATTAGATATTATTGTACGGCGGGCGCAAAAATATCCTTGTATGCCGCCAGCTGTCTTTGCCCATTGTTTGGCACGCACATGTGTAATTGGCTGCGTTTGCAGGCCACACTGTTTTACAATGGCCAATGTCGTCCAGATATCCAGCAATGTCAAGGTTTGTTCTTCAGCGTGTTTCCAATTTCTTGAGACAGTGATGCGTGACAGCGGTGACAAGAACTCCAAGGTAGCGCCGCGCTTGCCCAGGTAGTCACACATTCAAAGAACAGTGCTGACAATGCTGCTGAATTTCTCTTATTTTCCCCCAAGTGAGACTCCACCTGTCATCCCGAGTAGCCAGCTTAACACTTTACACAAGGAAGGCCTTTAAGTATGGAGGAGAAAAGTCACTTTTCAGCAAGATACATTAACAACAAAAGGCTAATTCGCCCACTCGCTGTCGTCTCGCAACACTTCTCCGTTCAGCAGGTGAAAACAATCCCCTCTCGCTCCATTTCATTCCTTATGTTAATTAGATTCCCCTCCCCAAAACCCATCTTGCAGTTGGGAATGTCTGCTAGCGATTAGCTTCATTCTCAGCTGTGAGATGACGAATGAATACAGTGGCGGGCTGCAGACGGCTGATATTAGACACATGACGAGTTTTGTACGTTTAATGCGAAAAAAGAACTGACTCCACCAAGCACAAATCATCCAATAAAAAAGGGTATATTTGTTGAGTGATGCGAGGGCTAAAGACAGGGGTGTCCAAACTTTTTCCACTGAGGGCCGCACACGGAAAAATTATAGCATGTGGGGGCCATTTTCAAACCATAACAAAATATATGGATTTTTTATTTATTTTACCTTTAGGGGTCCCGGGGACCATAAAGGGTCTCAGTCATTAAAATGTTAAAAATGAATCAGATTATTTTTTTATTTATTATTATTTAATGCTTACAGTAAATCTATATATCAACTTCAAGTTGATATAAAGTAATACAAATTAAAAAAAAATGTTTTATGGCTTTTCTGTCAAAAACAACTTCGTTTTTTTATAGTAAAACTGAAATATGCAGTATTTAGTAATTAGAACCCTAAAATATCAATAATGCAGGACACCATTGATTTTAATTACCGTATTTTCCGCACCATAAGCCGCACCTAAAAACCACAATTTTTCTCAAAAGCAGACAGTGCGGCTAATAACCCGGTGCGCCTTATATATGGATTAATATTCATATTTATTTTCATAAAGTTTAGGTCTCGCAACTACGGTAAACAGCGGCCATCTTTTTTCCCCTTATAAGAGGAAGCGCTTCTTCTTCTACTGTAAGCAACCGCCAAGGTGAGCACCCGCCCCCGTAGAAGAAGAAGCGCGCGGATATTACGTTTCATTTCATTTGTGTATTTCTGTAAAGACAACAAAATGTCTCCTACTAAGAGACACGCGTACAAGGTTCCACTGACTTTTGATATTCATGTGAACCGCACTGTGGATACAACGGGAACACGTACGGTGAATATTCGCACCACAGGGAATGAGAAGTCGTCCTACTGTGGTTGTAGCTTGCCATGCTAACGGCCAGAAACTTCCACCCACGGTGATATTCAAAAGGAAGACCTTGCCAAAAGAGAACTTTCCAGCCGGCGTCATCATAAAAGCTAACTCGAAGGGATGGATGGATGAAGAAAAGATGAGCGAGTGGTTGATAGACGTTTACGCGAAGACACCGGGTGACTTTTTTCACGCAGCGCCGTTCCTGTTGATCTACGACTGCATGCGCGTCCACATCATCGATGGTGTCAAAAAACAAGTGAAGCACACCGAAGAAGAATAATTCGAGGGATTTGTGGATGAGTAATAACTTCAGAAAGTGAGCTTTAAATGTTTATTTTGTGTGTTGTGTGACACTAACGTATGAGCAACGTTGAGTTATTGATGTTGCTATTGCTCTGCACTATTTTGAGTGTTACTATTTTTGTGATTGCACATTTGCACATTACATTTTGGGAGTGAACAGAGTTGTTAGAACGCTGGTTTGTAATATATTATTAAAGTTTGACTGACCTATCTGACTGTTTTGTTGACATTCCCTTTAGCGTAGCGTAGGTGCGGCTAATAGCACGGGGCTGTTAATAGGTAAACAAAGTTTTGAAATATTCCGTTCATTAAACGTGCGGCTAATAACACGGGGCGCCTTATGGTGCGGAAAATACGGTATTTTATATTTTTGAGTAATCACAGTGAAAAGATAAATAAAAAATCACTAATTATATTTGGGATCCAAAAGGTGCCCCACTTATAAAGTGATACATTTTTATTAGGTTTTTCTTTTACTTTCAACACTTAAGTTACGAGATCAACTTCAGATATATCTGTCGATTTTATGCTGGAACAATTATTTTGTTTGTTTTATGCGCTTTTGTCAAAGAAAACGTTGATGTTTTTATATGGCTACTACACAATATATGCAATATTTACCACATAAAACATTTTAAAGTGAAATATTTGAAGTAATTGGAGCCCTGAAAATAATTCATTATAACATGGATTTTTTGTCATTATTATTTTTTGAGCAATGGCAAAAAAAATAGTAAAAAAAGACAAAAGAAAAAAAAACAGCCTGCATGGCAGCTTTTGTGTCAACATTGCAACTTTTTCTCGTTAGATTTCACCTCATTACACTTTTTTTAATGTTCTTTTTTATTTTTACAATAGTATTTTCAGAATGTGTGGCGGGCCGGTAAACAATTAGCTGCGGGCCGCAAATGGCCCCCGGGCCGCACTTTGGACACATCTGGCTAAAGAGGAACCTGTTTTTGGTGCAGTTTTTTTTTCACCAGCCTGCTTGCATTAAAGTCATCTTGTGGACTAGGTAGGTAGGTCTTTATTGTCATTGCACAAGTACAACGGAACTTTGTTTTCAGCAAAAACCCGTTCAAGATTAGACAAACAAACAGTGTACAGGGTTACAGAACAGGAACGCTTATGGGTCGCCACAAGGCGTCCCGTAAAAGATGGGAAAAAGGTCAACGCTGGGGGAGGATGAGTAAAAAAATACAATCTAGACTGGGCTCGTAAGGGGACCCAGTCTGGAGTGGGAAAACCACTCCATAGCAAAGCACATATACATATTACAACATACAACTGGAGACTTGCAACAGAGGGGAGGGAGTGGCAGGCTGCAGCTCCTCAGGCGCTGCTTAGCCGTCCATTGCCCCTAAGTGATTCGCGTTAAGGGCGTTGGATGGGGGGTGGACTATGTACTGTATGTGTGGCATATATTATTTGTGGATGCATCAGTAGCCTTGTGGTTAGAGTGTCCGCCCTGAGACTGGGAGGTTGTGAGTTCAAACCCCGGCTGAGTTTTACCAAAGACTACAAAAAATGGGACCCATTGCCTCCCTGCTTGGCACTCAGCATCAAGGGTTGGAATTGGGGGATAAACCACTCTGCTGCTCACTGCTCCCCTCACCTCCCAGGGGGTGAACATGGGAATGGGTCAAATGCAGAAGACACATTTCACCACACCGTGTGTGTGTGACAATAGTTGGGACTTTTAACTTGAATGTGTGTGTGTAAGCCTGCTGCGTGTCTCTGTACCGCGGCCTTGGTGTGATTGCAGCCGCCAGTCAGTCCAAAGTCAACAAGGTGTGTGTCCATGACAGACAAGAAGGGACTATTGAATCTTGGCAGATGTTTAAGCTCGAATGAGTGCCTCTCTAGTTTAAAATAGTTTAAATTCACATTCCATGATGACTCTTGTCACATCTGCCCATATGCTGTAAAGCTGTCAAGTGTCCCAATGCCGATTTAGGGTTAATTAAGGTTGCCGGCCCTGCAATGTGTACGGCTTACCAAAGCCAGGACTAAAGAGGACTCACGCTGAAGGTCAGCAGGACCTGGTTCGGTGGAGCGTCTGTTTGACATAAAGAAATGGCTTGCCGAGTTCAGAGAAGGGCCACAGCTGCGTTCTACAAAGTTAAAACTGCTTTAGCAGGACGGCGATGAGCCAGCAGGCACACAGCAGCCGACCCCCACCCACTCCAACACCGGCACTGCCCTCCTTCCAAGCTGAACATTAGTGAGGAAAAGCATGTCGGATGAGCAGCTGTACAGAAGCTTTCCACTTCCTGCCAGCTTGTTGAGCAAGGTGACCTCCAACTAGCTTGGCGGCGGTCCCAAGGCCTGAGCTGTGAAGCTCACGGTAACCGAAACCGCTCTTGCCAACAATTAGGAGGGCGTTTGAACTTGCCTCGCTGTTTGACTTGAAATTGCAACTTGGCTCCAGCTTGGCCGGTGGAGGATATCGCTCCAATATCTACATGATTCTTAACATCACAGCAGGTAGAAATAGGTCCAACAATAGCTGCTAAATTAATAACTGTGGCAGGATTGAGATGAAGAGCCGCTCCCAGGTCACTTAACCTGTTGCCGGACGTGTAGCGAAGGAAGTGACATATTAGTAGAAGCTACAGGCACAGGGTTTTGAGAAAAGTGATCAGAGTTTGTAAAATGTTACTCTAGAGGAAAATGCAAAACAGTCAGTTTTTACCCCACACAAAAATCTCTCAACTTAGGGGAACCAGAGCAATGCATATTAAAATGCATGTTTACCATAATGGACCACAGCTCCCCAGTGATGGCAGCACTCATCCAGCCCAGACCAGACAAAAAGTCGGGATTTTTTCTAAGTGTCAAAATGACTTTTTGACCAAAAAAAATCCAGAATTTTTGAGAAAAACAATACCGACATTTTGACACTTAGAAAAAACCCAGACTTTTTGACACTTAGAAAAAACCCAGACTTTTTGACACTTAGAAAATATCCAGACTTTTTGACACTTACAAAAAATCCAGACTTTTTGACAAAAACAATCCCGACATTTTGACACTTAAAAAAAAAAAACACCGACTTTAAAAAAATAAAAAAATCTGCGGCATTATTTTTCTTCTCGCTTCTATATCCAGCTGTTCAGAACATACTGTATTGGATGAGTGTTAACCCATTTTCTGTACATTAACTACTCTAAAGAATAAGTGTACTTTGTACAGTATATAATTATGGGTAGAGAATTTGGTACTTTTATAAGTACTAACCCACTTCCGTCGGTACTACGTGGTATCGATCTACGTAAAATCAAACTGTAAAATATTCCAATACCTTTTTTGCCTGTGACATCACGTCCGTTTGCTGACTGGTCACCAGCTCAAAATCTTTACAGGGAAACTCGCACTCAAGGGGCACTTGGCCAAACTGCCACTGTTGCAATGTTGCAATTGTCTATGCCAACAAAGTAAGAATGCCTGATAGAAAAACACTTCAATGTAAAGTAAGGCTGCACTTTTCCAAATGCATTGGCTCAATGCCAAATTACATTGGCGCTGCCATAAACATGCTACAGATTAGCATCAGCGGTTTTACATTTACATTGGTTATAAAAACTACAGCTAAGATGTATGTTCAAATAAAAAAATAAAAATTAAATTAAATTTAAAAAAAAAAAAAAAAAAAAAATATATATATATATATATATATATATATATATATATATATATATATATATATATATATATATATATGTATATGTATATATATATATGTATATATATATATATGTATATATATATATATATATATATATATATATATATGTATATATATATATATATGTATATATATATACATATATATATATATGTATATATATATATGTATATATATATATATATATATATATATATTATATATGTATATATATATATATATATATATATATATATATATATATATATATATATATATATATATATATATATATATACATATATATATATATATATATATATATATATATATACATATATATATATATATATATATATATATATATATATATATATATATATATATATATATATATATATAGTTGTGCTCAAAGGTTTACATACCCTGGGAGAATGTATGATTTCTTGGCCATTCTTCAGAGAATATGAATGATAACACAAAAACCTTTCTTCCACTCATGCTTAATGGTTGTGTGAAGCTATTTATTGGCAAACGACTGTGTTTACTCTTTTTAAATCAAAATGACAAAATAAAGTACCCAAATGACCCTGATCAAAAGTTTACATACCCCAGTGACTTTGATCTGATAGCATGCACAAACGTTGACACAAACAGGTTTAAATGGCTAATCAAGGTTCCAATTGTCACCTGTGACATGTTTGTTTGTACTTAATGTGTTTGTATAAAAGGTCAGTGAGTTTCTGGGCTTCGGACAGTGGCCAAAAAGTTCAATTTTGGTCTCGTCACTCCAAATTACTTTGTTCCAAAAGTTTTGAGGCTTGTCTCGGTGCTGTTTGGCGTAATGTAAGCGGGATACTTTGTGACATTTGCGCAGATTTGGCTTTCTTCTGGCGACTCGACCATGCAGCCCATTTTTCTTCAAGTGCCTCCTTATTGTGCATCTTGAAACAGCCACACCATCATTTTTCAGAGAGTCCTGTATTTCAGCTGAAGTTAGTTGTGGGTTTTTCTTTGCATCTCAAACAATTTTCCATATATGCATATGTATATACAGCATACATGCATATGTATATACAGCATGCATGCATATGTAGATACAGCATACATGCATATGTATATGTATATACAACATGTATGCATATGTATATACAGCATATAGGCATATGTATATACAGCCTATATGCATATGTATATACAGCCTATATACATATGTCTATACAGCCTATATGCATATGTCTATACAGCCTATATGCATATGTGTATACAGCATATATGTATATGTGTATACAGCATATGTGTATGTATTTATGTGTATGTATGTGTCTATATGTTAATGTATACATGTGCGTATATATGTGTGTGTATATATATATATATATATATATATATATATATATATATATATATATATATATATATATATATATATACGTATATATGTGTGTGTGTGTATGTACATGCTTATATGTATGTATATATATATATATATATATGTATGTATGTGTATATATATATATATATATATATATATATATATATATATATATATATATATATATATATATATATATATATATATATATATATATATATATATATATATATATATATATATATATTTCATCAAGCAGCTTCAATTATCCTCTTGCCAGTTTAATGTGACCTTTTGGAGATTTCCCCATCAGGCGCTTGGAAACACAGACCGTGTGCAAAGGAAGTGTTGTCTGAGATGAGATGAGGTGGGACATAAATGTCACCAGAAACGACACAAACAACGTTGCTGCTGCAAATAGATGTTTTGAGTTAATTGGCACTCTCCTTCTTTCATTAATAAACAAATTTGCTTTGATTGTGTTTACATTTTTTTTCTGTATTTAATTAATGTTAAGCAGCCAAAAGTGGCCTCGTGGATTCCGAAAAAGAAATAAATTAGCGATGAGTGTTTGAGAAATACTATTTTTCCATCACAATATTCCATTAATGCTGCATTCTCCATTTCCAACATCCGTAGGAGTTAATTCCCTTTCCACAGACTCCTATCATTTTCGAAATAATGTTAATGCTAATGACGCTTTGTACCCTCCTGCCGCCTGGAGCGGTGACTGGAATATATGTGCGAATAGACACTCGGTACCTGTTTGAAACACAATCAAAGGTGTTTGACAAAATACTGTGAATGTCTACTTATGTTGTTCTGACATTTTGGGCATCTTTGCAGAAGTTCACTCAATCAAAAATAGTTTTTTGTTTTTTTCCATTTTGTCTATATATATTAATAACTATGTTTTCACAAGCTTTTTTAACAGGTTAGTGACTGAAAATGTCATGTCCCTCTAATCCAATGGGATTTAAGAGGATTACTGCAGTTTTATTCATTGTACCGCTTTGAATAAATCTAATGCCACTTCTCCACATGAATGAGTTAGAGAGACTAATATGCCGCACACATACACAATAAACACATGCACGGATTTCAGCTACACACTCTTTGCATTGTGTGTCATGTCAGCACGCTCCCTTATCTTGATACTTCACATTCATTAACACATTCATGATATCGCAAGTATGATTTAATTGTTGTCACTGCTATATTGGGAACTTGCCTGCTGGTTTGCAGCAAATGCAAGTGTACAGTATTGATTCCTCCGCTTCAAGTCGTGAATTTGGTGGCGTTCTGCGATTAAAGCACACGGACATTTAAATTAAATTAGGAAAGGTTGGGAAAGCTATACATTTATCCTTGTCGTTAAGGCCGCCTAATGTGGGTGATCAGCCATGAATCAACAGTCCGTTTGAACTTTGTGGTGGCACATTTAGTGCTGACACTTGGGAGTGAGAAACTACCACATGTGTGATGGAGAAGTATTTTGGGAGCACTTTTCAAATAATGCGAGCCTCTACCTTGTTCATCTTCAGGCTTAATTTATTTAATTCCACATTTTAGTGCTGGTTATTTATTAAATAAAAATCCCTTATTTTATTTATATTACAAAAAGCATAAAATGTGGAAAAAAATATCGTAGCTGTCACTTATTTGCTCCACTTTTGAGTGAAGAGGCACTCAGTCGCTTTGAAGTTTTTTTTACTAATGACATCATGAAGGAAAAACCTGCCCTGTGTATATATTTGCTCACCACTTTGTAAAAAAACAGGTTCCACTACTAAAACGGTTCTCTCGCTAGAAATGACTGGCTTTGAGGGGCAAAAAGTAAAGGGGTGTGTCCAATTTAAATGATAATGCACGCTGTCTTCTGTTGTGTGGGGTTTATTTACAATCTGTGGTCAAGCTGTGTAGAGTTTGCTGTGGTCTGTAACAAAATGGCACATACAAATCAGAATTGATAATGAAATTACACACAGTGATATGAAACAGGCTAATATGGAAATACTACTTCAGAGTAGTGTTGTCTCGATACCAATATTTTGATACCGGTACCAAAATTGTTTTGATACTTTTCTAAATAAAGGGGACCAAAATAAATGGCATTATTGGCTTTATTTTAACAAAAAATCTTAGGGTACATTCAACATATGTTTCTTATTGCAAGTTTGTCCATAATCAAAATAGTAAACATACAAGACAACTTGTCTTTTAGTAGTAAGTAAGCAAACTAAGGCTCCTAATTTAGCTGCTGACGTATGCAGTAAGATATTATGTAATTTTTCATTCTATTATTTTGTCAAAATTATTAAGGTCAAGTGGTAGAAAATTAATTATTAATTACTTGTTCATTTATTGTTTATATTTGCTTACTTTCTCTTTTAACATGTTCTATATACACGTCCGTTAAAATGTAATAATCACTTATTCTTCTATTGTTTGATACTTTACACTAGTTTTGGATGATACCACAAATGTGGGTATCAATCCGATACCAAGTCGTTACAGGATCATACGTCAGTAACATATTGTGTCATTTCCCATTCTTTTATTTTGTCAAAATTATTAAGGACAAGAGGTAGAAAATGAATTATTAATCTACATGTTCATTTACTGTTATTATCTGCTCACTTTCTCTATTAACATGTTCTAAATACACTTCTGCTAAAATGTATTAATCACTTATTCTTCTGTTGTTTAAAACTTTACATTAGTTTTGGATGATACCACAAATTTGGGTATCAATCCGATACCAAGTCGTTACAGGATCATACATTGGTTGTATTTAAAGTCCTCATGTGTCCAGGGACATATTTCCTGAGTTTATGAACATAATATAAATTTAAAAAAAACTAAAGATGTGATGCCAAAAAATATCGATATAATCATAGTAGCAGCGACTAGATACGCAAATTACTTGGTATCATTACGGTGAATGTCAGGTGTAGATCTACCAATGGCGTTTGTTTACATTTTGACGCCGGTGAGCTACGGTGTGTAGTGAAGCATGTTTAGCTATTCCTCGTCCTGCAAATAAAGAAACTTACTTTATTTGTCACCATGGAGACTGCCGACTAGGGCTGGACTTTAGCCGCTAGATAGCTAGCCAAGTCTTAAAGCACCTCTTCCGGTGGGTGTTTCAGTGTTATAGCTTCACCTTTATCATAATTTTTTAACCGAAAATGCATCCGTTCTCCCTTTTCTGTCTACACACTGTGTCTGTTTGTATGTACTCTGTGATTGGGCACTGCGGAACTTGCTCCTCTGCTGGACCGGTACTTTTCTGAGGCCGTATAGTACCGAATATGATTCATTAGTATCGCGGTACTATACTAATACTGGTGTACTGTACAACCCTACTTCAGAGTTAGGAAACGGAATGAGCTTAATTTCATTTATCGTTCAATTCATTGACTTATTGACTATCAGTTCAAGTCTTCAATTGTTTTTTATTGTCTCTGAACAAACAAATTGTTTTTTCATGCCATTCAAGGCCTTAATTTTTGCAAAATCTATTCAACGAAACCCTGGTTCAAGAATCACTGAAAAGAGTCGGACAACACATCACCAACCAAAATACTTTCAGTAAAGCATAAAAACACAAACATGTAAAACACTGAGCTCTGCCATCTAACTGTCTGTCAGTTGATTTAGTTTTCTTCCGTTAGTCTCTCGATCCTTTCTCTCCCGCCACTACACCTTATCCCCAGCCAATCACCAGACAGGAAACATGACAAATAAGATACTGATCACAACAGCAGAACAGGTAGCAGTATAACTTACATTCGATTGGACCATCTTGCTGCCATAATACTGAACTACAAATAGAATAAAATAAATAAATATATACTATTTGCAGATGCAGACGACTTGTGGTGGAGTAGACGGGAGGGTGGGATGGACGGGCTTCATTGGGGGCGGTCAGGTGTTGGGACTGAGGCTTGTCTGGGGATAGTGGTGCTGTATCTTACGTCAGGGGTTGGGGTGTATCTGTCTTTGGCAGGGGGCTGGCGGGGCAGACGGGCTTGGGAGCCTGCTGCCTGCTGAGTTGCGGTTGGTTTCCTCCCTTTTCTGTACGCCCTGACTGTGTGGGGGTTTGGCACTGGGTCTGGTTGGCGGCGCGTTGGGGTGTTTAGGCCGGTGGTTGGGTCGCCTGGGCGTCAGGCGCACAGTTGCTCCCCTGCTAGGCCCTGCTGTTGGGTGCTCGTGCCTCTGGCCCCGGTCTTGGACTGCTCCACGGGCGGGGCTGATGAACTCCTCTCTCTGTCGGGGCCTTGTCCGCTTTGGGCTGTAGCGGTGTGGCCGTCTAGCTGAAGCGAAGGCATTTGAATCGCCTGTGGTGTGGCGCCACCTATCTTAGGGCCTGCCAGGGTCTGCAGTGTGCAGAAGTTTGAAGGTGGCGCTTTGGGCCCTGCTGCTGGCTGGGGCTGTGAGGGTTTCCGGGGAGCTGGGTAGGCCGGGTTCGTTGGCCGGCTGGGTGAGGTTTGGCTACTTCGAGAGGAATGTGGGTTCCTAGGCTGGGGGGGCTTTGGCGGCTGCATGTGGAACCCCTACTCTTACTACTTACAGCACACACACCAATAGGACTTTGATGGGTCGGCCTGCAGGGAGGCATAACGGGGGTGGGGGGTGAGGATGACTCTATGGGGCTCCAGTCCTCCTGACTTGTCACCCGGCTCATCCATCCCTCAATATTAACTGTATTTTAAACACCTAGAGTTTGGGTGAGCTCGCCATCGGAGGGACCCACAAGTTTGCTGTCCACAAGTTTTAATCTAATCACCACCCGCATACATTTCTCCCTCCTCGGCTGGTGCTGGTTGGCGCGCAGCTCTGCTGCTCGACTGGCTCTCTGCTTGCCTGCTCACTCACTCCCCCTCACGCCCTGGTGATATACTAATTAAAAAATAATTTAATAAAAAATATATTTAAATGTATGTGTGTAATTGTTTCTTATTTCTTATTATTATCCTGGGAACCTGATTTGGGGTGGGGCGGGCCGGTCTTCCCGTCCAGCCACAGAGGGTCTCTGGACTCCTCAAGGCATGGTGTCCCGTCTATCTGCCCGCGCGGGGTGTGGTCTCTTGTTGGCTTGGGGGCTGGTTGTCCTCTGCTTTTCCCATGCTTTGTCTCCAGGCGAGCGCGCCTGTCTACGGCCTGCCACTAGCCTGCCTGGCGGACGCGGTGGGCCCGGTTCTGGGGGTACTGTTGCTGGCCGGCCTTCCAGCGTGGAGTCAGTGGTCCCTTGTTACCAATGCGCCGCTCCTACTGTTTTGGGTGGGGCTTTTTAGGTTGCTGGGGCCGTGCTCATACTGGGAGACAAATATACAGTACATATATATGTTCATACATACATACAGGCGTACATACGTACATATACTGTACATACACAAGCACATTTACTGTACAAACATACATAGACATGCACATATACAGTACATGCATACATACATACATACATACATGCATGCAATCACACCTCATCAAAAATGTATGAATACATAGAAGTGTACACCATCATACAAATTCACACCCCCATCACAAAACGCAGTGCACTGCTAAGGCTTAACCTATTTATTTTACTATAGCAATGTAAAAGCTAACATAGTCCACACCTTTCTTTCCCCCCATTTTTATCTTTTTTTTTTTTGTAATTCAAGTATTCATTACATATGTTTTGTGGTATTTGTAGCGATTGTAATCTTGTTATTAGAGGTAATTATTGTTATTCATTATCAATACTATTTCTATTGGTATTTTTATTGTTCCATTTGTTGCGCAATATTTGTATCATTTGTTGTATTTGCTGATGTAGTTCTGTAGCGTCTCTCCCTGTCTTGTCCCCCTCTTGACCCTGCAATTTGCAGGGAAAAAAAGAGAAAAAGAAAACAATTTTCTTTTCTATTGCCTGTTGTGCCAAGCACGAGATATATCCATTTAGTAAAGTCATATACAAATTGGGCAACAAGAAAAATATCCCACACTTCTCTTTTGTAAAGTAAATCTGTACAGCAGATATTGGCATTGACATCAACAATATGATTTTCCTGAGTGGCTGGAGAGGACATGTTAGAAAAGAAATAAACAACCACAAATAAAACAACAATAAAGTGTGTTAAGGGGATTCCTAGTCTTTTAGAAAGTAACAAGTATTAGATTCAAATTAGGGTTAATGAAATGATTACATACAGTCAGGAATGAAACTACTATATGGGGCTACTGTTGCTCGCTCAGCTTTGCCGCGGCATACAAATCCGTAGGAAAATAAGTGTTAACTGGCAGCAAACACCAATGTTGTTCCACAAACCAAGTGCAATGTTCACTACAAACTCATACAACCTTTCGCTATCACAAAGTCTCTGCCGTTAGACGTACAAGACAGACATAGCCAGATATTCCCGCCTGCTTGTTGATTATTTTAATCGAATCCTGCCCTCTAGGATTTCACTGAGTCTTATCAGGTGGCAGGCCGGCTGCTCGGAAATCCGTCTTGCTCGCTAAGGTGCACGGTCTCTGGGATGCTGCACCCCTTGCAAGCGCTGCACCAAAGCCCCCGAGCTCTGCTGCGAGCGGCAGATAGCCTCGCTGCACTCCTCGCAGCCAAATGTACACACTTTACTGGAAAAAACACACATGGTTTAGTAATCCTGCAGAACATTTGACTAAAAGGGAGTAGGAATAATCATATCAATTTGAGAGCTGTTTTATTCTCATTAATGACAAGACGCTTTAATGCGAGAAACACAGCTGGACTCAGATGATGTCTGTTTTTTTAACGAGCATACTTTGACGCCTGCAGTCATCATTAAAGACTTGTTTTTTACTGTTTTCTGGTGGCAGACAAATCAAATAAACGTTATCTAAAGAGCCGTGTAATTACTAGTGCTAAATACTAAACAACCCTTTTTGATTTTGGAAAATGATCACATGAAAAACGTAGCAGAAGAGAGACCGCTTAGTGTAACACATGTGGTTTAATCCCTGCTTACGGTCCGCCCGAGACTCGAACCTGTGTCCTCCAGTATGGAAGCGCGTGTCCAGTACTAGTTCTTAAAATTGTCAGGGAGTTAAGTTTACCAACGTACACATGGCCCAGCCACACTGACTGGTCTCTGTTACACTCAATCCCCTAAACCAGGGGTCGGCAACCTAAAACGTTGAATGAGCAATACTGGACCAAAAATACAAAAAACAAATCTGTCTGGAGCCGCAAAAAATGAAAATCTGTATATAAGTCTTATAATGAAGGCAACACGTAAGTGTCTACGTTAGCTATAATTAGGGATGATGTTTGATAAGAAATTATCGAGTTCGAGCCTATTATCGAATCCTCTTATCGAACCGATTCCTTATCGATTCTCTTATCGAGTCCAGATAGGTTGTTGTATATGGAAAAAAACACACAATATTTGGTTTAACAAAAGCTCACTTTTATTATATATGAAAAAAAAAAATCTAATAAATAAATACATATTGACTGTTACCCCCCTAAAAAAATAAAATAAAATAAATAAATATTGACTGTTGTTACCTAAAGTATATTAAGTGGGATTTTTCGGAAAAAAATATATATACAGTAACACATAAACAACCTGTCTCTGTGATCACTATAGGTGTATAAATAATAATATAGTGTTAAATGAAATCAGTCCCTTGGGCACACGACTGAAAATAATACAGCTCTCCAAAAAGTGCACTTCTGCTGCTATTTGACATAACTGTTTGTTATGATGCTTTGACATTTTTGCACTTTATTTCTTTATTGAAAGAAAATTCTATGAAGAGAAAAGTTGTTTGCAAATGTGGTTACAATGCTAAAAAATGAAAAGTTAAAGCTAAAAAAAGAAATACACTTTATTGAGTTAACATTATTTCTTTATAGGGGGAAAGATGTGATGTTATGAGCTAGGGAAAATAACAACTACACTACCCAGCATGCAACGGGAGTGACGAGCATGCGCGGTAGCCCCGAAAAGTGTTGTTGCATGTCGCCACCCGGCAGCTAAGAATGAGGTTATGAGCACGCTGTGAAAGTAAACGTCAAGAACTCAGCCAACACGCCTTGTCTGCATTATTTATAATTAGACAGACAACACATATACAGTGTGATTTTGTTTTGTTTACAAGGAAAGAAAAACAAAAGTTAAAAGAGGGAGATGTCATATATATGTATGTGCTGCGGTTGCTTTAAGAACGTTGCGACAGCTGCCGTAAAGGAGGTGCGTTGCTAGCCTGGTTGCTATGTTTCCGGTTGGTCGTAAAAGTGTTCGTCATGTGTTTGTACCCTGCTCAAATCTCTCAGTAAAGTTATTCATTGGATTATACCTTTAGTTTTGAACTTCATTACACCTTGGAGCGCTTTTTCAGGTCCATTGTTTTCCAGCTTTCGCTATCTGCGCCTAATGACTGAGCTACGTGACGTCATTTCTTGTGATGTCCCACGGAGCATTTCTGGTCGGGACGGGATTCGAATAAAGAACCAACTCTTTTTCTTTACTACAGTGGTCTCGATAACGGGTACCGGTTCTCAAAAAGGGATTCGAGTCCGAGGACTCGGTTCTTTTCTTATCGAACAACCGGGAAAACCGGTTTCGAGTATCATCCCTAGCTATAATAACCTACTATCAAAATGACTGTGTTGCAGGCTGAAGCCAATCTTCGTTGACAGAAATGTTGAAATGTAATATTTATTCTACACATTTTTACAACATTAGAAACCATTAGTAAATCAGAGGGTATTCAGAAGGTGAGATAACTCCTGAAAAATGACTGGCTTTTAATGGACAAAGGTATAGATGTGTGTGTCCAAGTTAAAGGAAACGTCAGGCTGTCTTCTTCTAATGGATTTAGTACAATCTTTGGCAAGCTGTGTAACGTTTGCTGTGGTCTGGGACAACATGGCACACAAACAACTATCTGATCTGCAGCCAATATTACATACAGATAATGTGTCATGAGACATGCAAAACTAAGTTATACTGTATATAAACAGGTTAAAAGTAAAGGATATTAAATTAGCTCAAATATACCTACAAATGAGGCATAATGATGCAATGACGCAATACAGCTAGACTAAATAGCAAGTTAGCATTGATTAGCTTGCAGTCATGCACTGACCAAACATGCCTGAATAGCACTCCAGCAAGTCAATAACATCAACAAAGCGCACCTTTATGCATTGACGCGCAGCATAAAACGTTTGGTGGACAAATAAGGAGGGGAAGATTTTACATGTAAACAAACTGTTGTGTCACTGTCCACACTATGGTGAGTTCAAGAACGTCCGAAATTAGTAGGACAAAACAATGTTCACCAAATACTCTCATCAGTAAAGCATACATACACACATATTAAACAGTGGACTTTCTGCATTTGGGAAGGTTTGTGTCGTGTTTGTCCTCAAACAAAAAACATCCTAAAACAAACAAAAAAAAATGTCCCCCATCTTTTTCCATTTTCAATCATTTTTTTAAAATGCTCCAGGGAGCCACTAGGGCAGCATTAAAGAGCTGCATGCGGCTCAAGAGCCACAGGTTGCTGACCCCCGCCCTAAACCTCACTGTCATTAGGGTCACGGTACCAATGTAACCCGCCTGGTTCAGTCCCTGCTTCGGTCCGCCCGGGACTCGAACCTGGGTTCGCTGGCATGAGAGATTAGTTTCTAGGCACCTCGACACAAGCATCATTTGACAACGCACTCTGACCATTGGTGTTTTGAAGAAATTACTCTGTACTTGTGTCTTAGATTTAGAATTGTTGTGCACATGTTGTGAATTTAATGAGCAAAAGTCATTTGCATTGAGGTATTTTTGTACATGTTATCCTTTATAAAGCAATCATTTTTATATATTTTCTATGTTATCTTTATTTGATTCCCCAACATTTAACTCTTGACACTTGTTAGAATACAATACTTTGTTTGGGACTATTTCCAGTTTGTTTTATTTCCATTTCATTGTGTTACGTAATAATTTAATTACATTTAAAGGCCTACTGAAACCCACTACTACCGACCACGCAGTCTGATAGTTTATATATCAATGATGAAATCTTAACATTATAACACATGCCAATACGGCCGGGTTAACTTATAAAGTGACATTTTAAATTTGCCGCTAAACTTCCGGTTCGAAACGCCTCTGAGGATGACGTATGCGTGTGACGTAGACCGGGTAACACGGGTATGCCTTCCACATTGAAGCCAATACGAAAAAGCTCTGTTTTCATTTCATAATTCCACAGTATTCTGGACATCTGTGTTCGTGAATCTGTTTCAATCATGTTCATTGCATTATGGAGAAGGAAGCTGAACAAGCAAAGAAGAAAGTTGTCGGTGCGAAATGGACGTATTTTTCGAACGTAGTCAGCCACAACAGTACACAGCCGGCGCTTCTTTGTTTACATTCCCGAAAGATGCAGTCAAGATGGAAGAACTCGGATAACAGAGACTCTAACCAGGAGGACTTTTGACTTCGATACACAGACGCCTGTAGAGAACTGGGACAACACAGACTCTTACCAGGATTACTTTGATTTGGATGACAAAGACGCAGACGTGCTACTGTGAGTATGCAGCTTTGGCTTCTAAACATTTGATCGCTTGACCGTATGTGCGCAACTTTTTTTTGCGTATGTACGTAACTTTTTTAAAATATATAAGCTTTATGAACCTTGGGTTAGGTGAACGGTCTTTTGGGCTGAGTGATTGTGTGTGTTGATCAGGTGTTTGAATTGTATTGGCGTGTTCTATGGAGCTAGGAGCTAGCATAGGAGCTAGGAGCTAGCATAACACGTACCGTACGTGCGCGTCACGTACGTAACTTTTTAAAAATATATAAGCTTTATGAACCTTGGGTTAGGTGAACGGTCTTTTGGGCTGAGTTATTGTGTGTGTTGATCAGGTGTTTGAATTGTATTGGCGTGTTCTATGGAGCTAGGAGCTAGCATAGGAGCTAGGAGCTAGCATAACACGTACCGTACCGTACGTGCGCGTCACGTACGTAACTTTTTAAAAATATATAAGCTTTATGAACCTTGGGTTAGGTGAACGGTCTTTTGGGCTGAGTGATTGTGTGTGTTGATCAGGTGTTTGAATTGTATTGGCGTGTTCTATGGAGCTAGGAGCTAGCAGAGGAGCTAGGAGCTAGCATAACAAACACGCAGGTGTTTTTATGCAGGATTAATTTGTGGCATGTTAAATATAAGCCTGGTTGTGTTGTGGCTAATAGAGTATATATATGTCTTGTGTTTATTTACTGTTGTAGTCATTCCCAGCTGAATATCAGGTCACCCCCGGCTCTCACAGCATCTTCCCTATCTGAATAGCTTCAACTCCCCACTAGTCCTTCACTTGCACTTTACTCATCCACAAATCTTTCATCCTCGCTCAAAGTAATGGGGAAATTGTCGCTTTCTCCGTCCGAATCTCTCTCACTTCATGCGGCCATCATTGTAAACAATAGGGAACTTTGCGTATATGTTCAACTGACTACGTCACGCTACTTCCGGTAGGGGCAAGCCTTTTTTTTATCAGATACCAAAAGTTGCAATCTTTATCATCGTTGTTCTATACTAAATCCTTTCAGCAAAAATATGGCAATATCGCGAAATGATCAAGTATGACACATAGAATAGATCTGCTATCCCCGTTTAAATAAAAAAAATTCATTTCAGTAGGCCTTTAATGATGTTTCAGCATGAACATATAGATCTTTGCTGTCTTTCTAAACATGGTCCCCTGCCCTGAAAAACAATAACGGTATCCTTATTTGTTTTTGGAGCTCAGAAGTAATTGAGTAACAGCTCGAAGCGGCTTTTATTCAGACAATGCAAAGACAGCAGTATTGTCACAGCGTTTAGCCGGAGCTGGCAACCGCCTCCATTGAATTCATAAGCAAAAGCCTGTTCCAAAAGAAGCCTTGCACTGTGCAGGCCAAATCAATTGAGTTTTATGGTACCACCGGGATAGATGGGGTATGCGAGCGCGCGGACTGACGACCACGCTGATGAATTGCGGAGGCCAAGTGGATTTTCACAACAGCCGACAAGATCACGACTCCAGATTCATCACTTTCCATCCCACCTCTGAACAGGGAAATTGGTGCACAAAAAAAAAAGGCCAGTTGTGGGAATTAAGAGATAAATCAGAGTGAAACACTTCTAGTAATAATAGAGGCTGGTTAAACTTGTTCAGCCCTTAAACATTTGATACGGCCACATGACGGATGATATAGCATCATGACCTTGCTCGCACGTGCTGTTAACCACAAACAAGCACTTGGAGAGAGGCTGTTGACCCTCCATTAAGTTTTCAAGACATTTTCATCCGGCTTGATGGTTGTTATAGGAGCACACCTCAAGCCTGCTTGCAAAAGGTCCAGGATAGTTTTGCTATCCAATCATCAGTGCCATGAAAAAGCATACGATGGAATCGATAGTTTCTTTTACACTGCTGACCCTTTTTTTTTGGTGCTTTCAGCACCACAGCTGGTAAGAAAGTGGTAAAAAGAAGTGGTGGTAAATTAGTCATAGGACCAGACTTTGTCACAATGGGGGAGGCTCGTACTTAAATCAGGATTCATGGCTACCATTTGTCAATGGAAAAATGAATGGAAGGAGCCGGATAAATCATTAGACAAACTCGCTAACCTAACAGCTTCTCTAGGTTTGACGCGGTCACGCATGCTGACTTTAATTAGTTAAAAAATATTCCAAACGATCATTACATTAAGCCAAAAATGGGTCTCTGCAGACATTTTGATGATTAGTGGCTACCATTTTGTCTTTGGAAAAAACAATAAGAATTAGCCATGTCAAGAATTCTCCATGTTTAAATACGTTTCCAGAGCCTTTTATTTTGAAACATTTCTTGACAGTGTACTTCCGCTTTCTTTTTGACTCGTGTTGATGTGTGGTAACTTGCTCTCTCTGCTATGTTCAATCGGTTCTCTAGTCTTTGACGATGTGAGTATGTTGACGATTGTATAAGACTCATTTATACTATTAATAGACATCACTGTGTTTGTGTAACGTTTAGTGGTGTTTTAAGAATATTATTGGTGCGGTGTTGTTAAAAAGCTACGAGCTAACATCTCACTGTTAAGGATTGCATTGCTGCTGCTAATGTGGCTAGTTCACACATGTCATTGTGAAACTGCAATATATTGACAGCTTGTTTTTGCATGTGTGTTTTCTGTTCTTTATATTATGTACCTAGTACTATATTTTAAATAAGAAGCCAAAAAGTGCAAAAACAATAATGTTCGGGTTGGAGGAGTTGTGAATGACTGCTGGGCCACAACATTAGGTACACCTGCAGACTGCAGCATGGATTTCATATTTCATTCATTCACAACTCCTCCAACACGAACATTATTGTTTTTGCACTTTTTGGCTTCTTATTAAATAACATTTTTAAATAGATTCAATCTTGCACGTGGAAAGTTTAAGTGTGGGCTTTAGTTGATACAACACTCCCGTCAGGGGGCGCATTCTACGGCGGGGGTGCATTAATCCAGCACAACAGCGGCGCATGGACTTCATTTATAAGTAAAGGTAAGACCATAATATAGTTTTTTTTAATTAAATGTGCTTTTTTGTGTGCTACAGTTTGTATGTGTAAAGTTAAAGTTAAGTTAAAGTACCAATGATTGTCACACACACACTAGGTGTGGTGAAATTTGTCCTCTGCATTTGACCCATCCCCTTGTTCACCCCCTGGGAGGTGAGGGGAGCAGTGGGCAGCAGCGGCGCCGCGCCCGGGAATCATTTTTGGTGATTTAACCCCCAATTCCAACCCTTGATGCTGAGTGCCAAGCAGGGAAGAATGCTGGTATGAGTTTTTAAACATTACCCGTTAACTGCTGCCAATCAAATGGTGAATAATATACTCTTTAAGGTTCATATGTTTGTAAATCTGACTGTGATGAAGTCAGTGCCTCACCAGCCATGAACCTCACCGCACATCACTGCTCTGTGTATACTCCAATATGCACCATTTAAGTTTGAAGAGTCCAACTGCTGACCGTGTGTTCTCTGACCGGAACCCCAACTTGGTCAATATCAGAATAAACCAATCTCAGAGTTTAATACTCAACAAGCCAGATATATACCATCACATAGACCCTTGTTTGACAAACTTAACAAAATATTCTACTGCGTTTAAAACAGCGTTTCTCAAAGTGTGGGGCGCGCCCCACTGGTGGGGAATAGAGACATGACAGGTGGGGCGCGAGGAATGGGAGGAAATTTCACTTAAATTTTTTTTTTTTTCAATTATATTCTTAGATTTTTTTTTTTACTATGCTTTCATTTTCTATACACACTGTAAATCACTTTGTGATTCTGTCTGTGAAATCCGCTATATAGATAAATGTAAATTACTTATTTTTCCTGTAGGCTTTACATTTCTAGGTAGGAGCGAAAGTTTGACAGACATAGCAACAGTAACTAATGGGGGCGGGGCTAAGCGGAAGCTTTGTGAATGGCGAGTCACTGTGCGAGGATTTGCTGTTTTGGAAATACATAAAAAAAAGAGCCAATGCTGATGAGCTGTTCAAGATAATGGACAGTTTCCTCAAAGAACACGACCTTAAATGGGAAAACTGTGTGGGCTTTTGCTCTGATGGCGCACGGACCATGGCAAAGACAAGAAACGGGCTGCAGGCTCTAATAAAGAGGGTTGCGCCAAATGCGCATTGGACACACTGTGTCATTCACCGGGAAGCACTCGCGTCAAGGCAGCTCAGCCCCGAACTCAATGAGGTTTTAACAGTGGCAGTGTCAAGCCTGCAACCCCGATTTGAAAAGCTGTGCAGTGCAAAACAGGCTCATTGCAGCCACTAATGCTGGAGTACTGTAAAACTCATGTTCACTTGCCCTGTCTTGCCAAATGCATTAGCTCCTCCTTTTTTTTTTGCAAAGATTGCAAAGTGGCACTTTTATTTGTATTTATTATTGAACTTGATGCAAGTTATTTGATTTATTATTGAACTTGATGCAAGTTATAACACTTTTATTTGATTTATTATTGAACTTGATGCAAGTTATAACACTTTTATTTGATTTATTATTGAACTTGATGCAAGTTATAACACTTTTATTTGATTTATTATTGAACTTGATGCAAGTTATAACACTTTTATTTGATTTATTATTGAACTTGATGCAAGTTATAACACTTTTATTTGATTTATTATTGAACTTGATGCAAGTTATAACACTTTTATTTGATTTATTATTTAACTTGATGCAAGTTATAACACTTGTATTTTATTTATTATTGAACTTGATGCAAGTTATAACACTTGTATTTGATTTATTATTGAACTTGATGCAAGTTATAACACTTTTATTTGATTTATTATTGAACTTGATGCAAGTTATAACACTTGTTTTTATTTATTATTGAACTTGATGCAAGTTATAACACTTTTATTTGATGTATTATTGAACTTGATGCAAGTTATAACACTTTTTTTTATTTATTATTGAACTTGATGCAAGTTATAACACTTTTTTCGATTTATTATTGAACTTGATGCAAGTTATAACACTTTTATTTGATTTATTATTGAACTTGATGCAAGTTATAACACTTTTTTTGATTTATTATTGAACTTGATGCAAGTTATAACACTTTTTTTGATTTATTATTGAACTTGATGCAAGTTATAACACTTGTTTTATTTATTATTGAACTTGATACAAGTTATCTTATTTGATATTGAACTTGATGCAAGTTATACCACAGCTGCACAGTTATTTTATTTATTATTGAACTTGATGTTATTTTATGTTATTGAGTTTGAATGTATACAACTTGATGTTACTTGATGTTCAATAAATTTGAAAATGTTAAGCTTGGCATTAGCGTTCTGTTGGGGCGATGGGGGCAGGTGGGGCTTGAAAACTCCCCCTTGTCCAAAGTGGGGGATGACAACAAAAGTTTGAGAACCACTGGTTTAAACAGACACCCATGCTGGCACATAAAATGAGTAAAAAATACAATTAAAATGATAACATTACTTAGAAAGTTTATTCTTTGGAAGCATTTTGTTCCTTGTCAAAGAAGGTTAAATTCTGTATGTTACCGGGGTAAAAAGGCACATAATATAAAAGACAGACACAACTTATGTTTGTCCAAGGTAAAAAAGAAAACGTCCAGAACCAAACTATTCGCAAACTAAGCAACTATGGGGGAAAAGACGTACCTTCCAGATCTACCACTTTTTACCTTGGCCAATCCAGACATGCAAGCATTAGAAACAACATAAGCAAAGCAACGGTCCAAAGTACATATGACATGTGTTACAGTGTACCATGAGAGTAATATACGGTATAAGGTGAGGATTACTACTAAAATTTTGTTGAGAATACTAATCCAAAATAATCAAACTTCCAGTTTCCATTTCTGTAGCTGATTGATGGTAGTAAGTAGAGCTATTATATACGTTCTATTAGGGGGTCATATTATGATTTTTAATCAGCATATAAAACACTTCATTGCGGTCTACAGAACCGAGGCGATTAAGTCATCTCAAATGTTACTTTATTTCTTTCAGTGCATGAAGGCTACGTGTTATGTTGTCTGTCTGAATATTTGAAGTAAGATGACTGTTTCATCTTCTGCTAAATCGCTAGCTTATTATATTTGTTGATCTACTGTAACTAGACTTACCTCTTCATTGTATCCATTGTTGCCATACATTTTAGGAACTTCTGCTGTCGCCAGCACAACGGTCAGCTGTTAATACCACACAAAAAATAAGTTAATACAAAAAAATCTCAGATTAAACAGTGTATTGAGCCAATTATATTTCACTACAGCGTGACAGTTACTGTAAATTTCTAAACTATTTAAGATTATCATTGTCAAATGTTTACAATTTTGTTAATTCTGACAATTGTAAGCTTTTCACAATATTTACCGTATTTTATGTATATATGTAAAAATATGTATACATAGATTAGCCGCACAGGGGATATATGTAGGTACAAAAGATTTTGTAAATGTTCTATTTACACATCTTAATTGTTCCAAATAGTGCCTGTAACACAGCAGTAAAACGGCTGATCAAACAAAATAGAAGTCATCGTCATGGACCCACTAGCTGCGGAGGCTAGCTCTCCAATCAACCACACAGATTAAATAACTCCACAATGATGGTGGATTTACGAAACTGAAACGGTACAAAAAGAATGCCATTGTAAGTTACTGTTATAATGCTAACATAGACACATGGAAACATGTTAGCATATTTGCTAATGCTAGCGACCCTAGCTTGGTTACATTACAATAGCACATAAAATGATGCTTGAAAAACACTTCTACAGACATCACACATGGGATTGTTTTGTAATTATGAATTGTTATATTGTAAATCTTACAAACTATGCTTGGAGTGATGACTGAAGAATCCTTTCAAGCAGAAACGCTAAAGAGTCACTTTTGGCTCAAGACACGAAACAGAAAGTGAGTGAACTCATCCAAAATATGGCGCCATAGCACAAACAAAACACCTCTTTACTGTGTCTGTTGGTGTAATAATACAACTATTTAATCAATACAAAACATTATGGCCACTAGCAAAAAACAAATCCATTTATTAGCCACACCGTTTTTAAGCCGCAGGGATCAAAACGTTGGAAAAAAGTAGCACCTTTTAGTTTGCAAAATACGGTAGTAACTATCTTTAGTAGGACATGGGCATTAGATGTGTAATTAGAGGCATTAAAAAGGCATTAAAAAGCATAAAATTAGATTTGCTAAAACCTGAAGAAACCCTTAACTAATGTGCATGCATTTTGACTATGGTAAAGCAGAGAGTGTGTGTGTGTGTGTGTGTGTGTGTGCATGTGTGTTTGCCTTCACAGCAGATTAAACTTGAGCAGTGGTGATTTCAAGCTCGGACTCTGAATGCAATCTTCTCAATGCCAAAAGTCGTTATGCTTAGAAATATTGAAACAGCTCGAGGATTGCTCGGGTTATATTCCTCGGCACACACACATTTGGGAACATCGCTGTCCAGATAAGATAAAGCAAAGCTATGTGTTTTCCTCCACTATTTAAATCAAGTCGACTGTTGCTTTTTCCCAAGGGAGTTGCTTTGTAGTCATGATGCATTTTATCGTAATAAGGGAGGTTGTGACCCAATGGTTTTGCCTTGAACTTTTTGTCTGGTTCAAAAATACACTCTTACACGTGAGTGAAATGCGAGTATTATGCAGTATTTTACCCCCCACACCCCTTTCTGCTTTTTGTCTCGTTAGGGAGCAGAAAAGAAAAAAAAAGTCAAGTTATGTCCCCTCCGTGCAGCACCTGGCTAATAAGCAGCTGCCAACTCACATTGCAACGCATATGAAAATGTTCATATTTGTCTTTCTCGCTTCTAAAAGGGGAATATCAGTGATGAACAGTGCAGCTGGAGACAATAAACCCATGGAAGAACCAATTACCAGCAGGTGACAAGCTGGTGGTTCAGAGCTTTCAACGTGTCATTATCTGCTCATCGACATTTGCAAAGAGCCTTGACAGGACATTTCTGTGGCTAAAGCGGCTGGGGTGGTCCATTCACACCTTTTATAGCTATAAAGATGAACCACACACACAAAGTGAGCCATGTATTTTTAAATTAAAATATGAAATAGTACATCATGGCTTACTGTAGCTACTGTCAGTGTGCCAACAAGTGGTTGTTTGCATTCAAAAGCCCATCATTTGATTACATGTAATGTTTTGAATGCATTAAAAATTAAATAAAACAAGTAAAAAAGTAAACAAATGAAAATATTGTTTGGTTTTTGATTGTGCTAAGGGGTCATTCTACTGCCACTAGAGGGCACTCATCGGCTGCCACTGCGTTTGTGTTGTTTTTTTGTACATACTGTATGTGACTAGTCATTGTATTTCCCTAATCTAATCCCATTAGATGGCGTGTTCCTGCTCTGCAAACTGCCCTGCAGCAATTACACGAAATGTCAATGAATTAAGTAATAGCTTGGTGCACAGCCAGGATTGCTGACGGCACATCTGTCAACACCTCACACACACACACACACACACACACACACACACACACACACACACACACACACACACACACACACACACACACACACAGGAACGCGTTATTGTCAAGACCACGCTGCAAAACGCACTGTTGCACTTTTGCCAGCGCCGGACGACTCATTTAACTGGAACACACAAAAGGGACTGCCTCGGTGTTTGTGTTACAGAAAAGACGTTGCAGAGGATAAAAAAAAAATACCCTCTGGATTTGTGGAGCAGCTGCAATGCAAGCACCGGTCATCTGTTAGTAGCCACCATCTCCAATAAGGGATGATAGCAATTGAGGTGCAATGGAGCCCTTTTATGCCCATTTTGACTCCAAACTTCATCCCCTAGTTTAATTAATTCCCAAAAAATCCCATCCTCCCCGTCACGGTAATTAAAAGTGTACTTAGCAGAGCTCCTTTCGACATTCGCATACATCTCACTAAAGCCTAAAAGTGGAAATGAACAGCAAAAAACACATTAAAAACCATTCATCAGCTTCAACTTTCCGCTGCTTTTTTTTCTCGTCGAGTACTTAGCAGCGAGTAAGGTTTACGTTTATTTCATGTGGCGCTTATTAATTTCGGCAACAAACACTACAATTGTCTCCTGGCACTTTTTCCTTTTCTTCCAGCGGGTCTGCAGGTGTCAGCCAGAAGCAAAAACACGGTGCAGGGCTGTAATATTTCTGCAACATAGAGAGAGGCAAAGGAGGTGATGCTGCATCCATAGCAACCTAAAAGTGCATTCTAGCTTGAGGGGCTTCATCGCTTGTAACTGAGGTGATATAGCCTTAAAAGGAAGGTATTGCTTTTATCACATCTGGACTTTTACAACTGTACTTCTTGGCACTGTAAAGAGGGCGAAGCACGAAGTCCAATAATTTGAGTATTTTGGCTATTTTGTGGCTTGAAAGAAAATGGCACCTTTCTAGGTTACCAAAGCAACCCCCTCTGCACAGAAATATTACATTATTGTTACACTTTATAATATTATGCTTCTTCTTATATCAATCAATCAATCAATGTTTATTTATATAGCCCTAAATCACAAGTGTCTCAAAGGGCTGTACAAGCCACAACGACATCCTCGGTACAGAGCCCACATACGGGCAAGGAAAACTCACCCCAGTGGGACGTCAATGTGAATGACTATGAGAAACCTTGGAGAGGACCGCATACGTGGGTAAACCCCCCACCCCCTCTAGGGGAGACCGGAAGCAATGGATATCGAGTGGGTCTGACATAATATTGTGAAAGTCCAACACATCAGCGAAAGTCCAGTCCATAGTGGGGCCAGCAGGAACCATCCCGAGCGGAGACGGGTCAGCAGCGTAGAGATGTCCCCATCTGATGGACAGGCTAGTGGTCCACCCGGGTTGGGAGCAGAGTAGAAAAGAAAATAAAAGAAACGGCAGATCAACTGGTCTAAAAAGGGAGTCTATTTAAAGGCTAGAGTATACAAATGAGTTTTAAGATGAGACTTAAATGCTTCTACTGAGGTAGCATCTCTAACTTTTACCGGGAGGGCATTCCATAGTATTGGAGCCCGAATAGAAAACGCTCTATCGCCCGCAGACTTTTTTTGGGCTCTGGGAATCACTAATAAGCCGGAGTTCTTTGAACGCAGATTTCTTGCCGGGACATATGGTACAATACAATCGTCAAGATAGGCAGGAGCTTGACCGTGTAGTATTTTATACGTAAGTAGTAAAACCTTAAAGTCGCATCTTAGGTGCACAGGAAGCCAGTGCAAGTGAGCCAGTATAGGCGTAATATGATCAAACTTTCTTGTTTTTGTCAAAAGTCTAGCAGCCGCATTTTGTACCATCTGTAATCTTTTAATGCTAGACATAGGGAGGCCCGAAAATAAAACGTTTCAGTAATCGAGACGAGATGTAACGAACGCATGGATAATGATCTCAGCATCGCTTGTGGACAAAATGGAACGAATTTTAGCGATATTACGGAGATGAAAGAAGGCCGTTTTAGTAACACTCTTAATGTGTGACTCAAACGAGAGAGTTGGGTCAAAGATAATACCCAGATTCTTTACCGAGTCGCCTTGTTTAATTGTTTGGTTGTCAAATGTTAAGGTGGTATTATTAAATAGATGTCGGTGTTGAGCAGGACCGATAATCAGCATTTCCGTTTTCTTAGCGTTGAGTTGCAAAAAGTTAGCGGACATCCATTGTTTAATTTCATTAAGACACGCCTCCAGCTGACTACAATCCGGCGTGTTGGTCAGCTTTAGGGGCATGTAGAGTTGGGTGTCATCAGCATGACAGTGAAAGCTAACACCGGATTTGCATATGATGTCACCTAGCGGCAGCATGTAAATACTAAAGAGTGCAGGGCCAAGAACCGAACCCTGGGGAACTCCGCACGTTACCTTAACATAGTCTGAGGTCACATTGTTATGGGAGACACACTGCATCCTGTCAGTAAGATAAGAGTTAAACCAAGACAAGGCTAAGTCTGTCATCCCAATACACGTTTTGATACGCTCTAATAAAATATTATGATCAACAGTATCGAAAGCGGCGCTAAGATCAAGAAGCAGCAACATAGATGAAGCATCAGAATTCATCGTTAGCAATAGATGATTAGTCATTTTTGCGAGGGCTGTCTCCGTAGAGTGATTTGCCCTGAAACCGGATTGAAAAGGTTCACAGAGATTGTTAGACGCTAAGTGTTCATTTAGCTGCTGTGCGACAATTTTTTCGAGGATTTTCGAGATAAACGGAAGGTGGTAGTTTACCAAGAGATCAGGATCGAGGTTAGGTCTTTTGAGTAGAGGATGAATAACCGCTTTTTTGAATGCTAGGGGAACAGTGCCAGAGGAAAGTGATACGTTTATGATATTTAACACTGATGGACCTAATAATACAAAAAGCTCCTTGATAAGTTTCCCAGGAATTGGGTCAAGTAAACATGTTGTTTGTTTTGTCCCATTTACACATTTTGACAATTCCTCCAATGTTATTTCATCAAAGAGAGAGAAACTATTTTGGAGGGCGGTATCCGTCGTATATACAGTCGTATTTGTGTTAATAGAACCCAGTTGTAGCTGAGATGCAATGTCTTTAATCTCTTTTCTAATTACTTCAATTTTCTTATTAAAGAAATTCATAAAGTAATCTGCTGAGTGGGTGGAGCTACTGGGAGGAGTCCCTTGTTGGGTTAGCGATGCTACTGTACTAAACAAAAATGTAGGATCATTTTTGTTGAGGTGGATGAGATTTGAGTAATATTTAGCTTTAGCTGAGGTAAGCATGCGTTTCTAAGTTATTAAACTATCACACCATGCTTGTTGGAAAACCTCAAGTTTAGTCGCACGCCATTTGCGTTCCAGCTTTCTACATGATAATTTCTGGGCTTTAGTTTCTTCTGTAAACCATGGGGTACGCCTTTTAGGGGCCCTTTTTAGCTTTAGCGGTGCTACACTATCAATGGTGTCGCGCAGGGCGTCGTTAAAGTTGTTAGTGAGGTTATCAATAGAGCCCACATAATTTGGGAATGGTGCCATTACCAAAGGCAGTAGGTCAGTAAGAGTTGTCGTTGTGGCAGCATTAATGTTGCGGCTGCCAAAGTAGTTATTATTATTATTATTAGTTTGTTGACAATGAGTCAACAATGCAATGAATGTATTTTCCGGACTATAAGCCGCTACCTTTTTCCTCGCTTTGAACCCTGCGGCTTATAAAAATGCGGCTAATTTATTGATTTTAACGGCCGTAATGTTTAGTATTCATCAAATAGTTTTTATTAAACACTGACAGAGACAATGGAAAGGTGTTATTGTTTGTGCTATGGTGCCAGCTTTTGGACGGGTTCACTCACTGCAGGTGCTGCAAGTTGTCATCTACAGTATTTCCTTCTGTTTAGTGCCTTGAACCCGAAGTACAAGTGTCGTTCCGTCTACTAGTAGTTCATAGTGTTTCTATATATTATTTTTCTTCATTCATCACTCTAAGCAACGTAACTAAAACAATTCATACTTACTAAACCCTCACATGTTTGATAGTAGTGTTTTCATGCATATTTGTATGTGCTATGGTAATGTAATCAAGCTAGCGTTATTAGTACTAGCTAATAACCTAACACGTTTACAGATGTCAATGTTAGTCTTATTAATTTACAATGGCATTATTTTTGTATTGTTTCAGTTTAACAAATTCCTCAGTATTTCACCAAAACATTTTGTTTGATCAGCTCTTTTACCGCCATGTTAAAGACACCGTTTAAAAACAATTGAGGCAGTTACAAAATATTTCTGTGTAAATGAATAATTTCACAACGTATAAAGTCTAGTCTAATATATGGAAACACATTTTTGTCTTCTAAAATTTTGTGGGTGCGGCTCGGGCTTATACACCGCTGCGCTCTGTAGTCCGGAAATACTGTAAGTTTTTTAACTGTACAATGTCCTTGTGTAGGAGCTATAAAATAATTTTAATAATTAGGTCTGTCAAAAATAACGAGTTAACTCATGAGTTTAATGATGAAAACATATTGGATTAATCATGGATAGACATTGATTCATCATATTTCATTTTGAGTGCGCATGTTCTTTTATCTTAACCGTGGATGGTTACCTGAAAGGCAGCATGGGTTCCTATATGGCCAGTGATCAGATCAATGTAACTCGCTAGCAAATTTCACTTAAAAATAAACACCAAAGGTAATCTAAAAAAAATTGTTTGCAAGTTTTGAACAAATGAATTACATACATTCAATTAAACCATTTTTAAAAATGTTCCTGCAGGTCATTCTGATAATAACATGACCTATTAGCAGAGGTGGGACCAAGTCATTGTTTTGCAAGTCACAAGTAAGTCTCAAGTCTTTGCCCTCAAGTCTCGAGTCAAGTCCAAAGTCAAGACTGGAAAGTCTCAAGTCAAGTCCCAAGTCCTGCATTTTGAGTTTCGAGTCCTTTCAAGTCCTTTTAACTACAGACTAATATATCTACACAGATTGTGTATGCTTTTCAAACGCTGTATTTATTTATTAAAACAAGTGCATTTGAAATTGCAGGAAAAAAAATAATGCTGACATTGCACTTAATAATAGCACTATTAACCAGTCATTTTAAACATTTAACTCATTCCTTTACAGAATAAACACATTTGCAAAAACAAGTGCAACTGTACTTATTTGCACAAAAGTATTAACATTGTATTTCCATGGCATATTGCATTGTAGCTAGTTCCACAGCAGTTTCTATCCTTTTCTTAACTTATCTCATTGATCTCATCTCATACTGTATGTGTGTTGATGTGTGTGTACACATGAAAAACATAACACATATATGAACATAACAATGAACAGAGTTGTACTTTTTAGATGTCAGCCCCCTATGCAATATGTACACATATTCTTAATATAGTATACATTTTAACTGACCTTTATTTGACTGTTTGTCTTTTTGTAGGTGGCTAAAATATGCGGTGCTGCTGACCGCCGTCTAACGTTACGTTACTGTGTGTGATACATTGACTAACGTAACGTTATTTGTAGATACTCATGCAACCCTGCTTTAAAAAAATCACTTGACAAAAAGTGTGAATAAGGTAGCGAACTGCAGTGGACGCAACAGATTGCCGTGTTTGCAATGACTTATAACCATAGACATCTTATAAGTAGACGCAGCATTGGCTGCTTTGACGCGAGCAATTTGGCCGCCATCTTGAAGTGGTGATGAGGAGCCGGCGAGCAGCCTAAACTGACAGTTGACAGGTAGAAAACAAAGTGTTTTCCTGCTCAAATGAGCGGACTGTTGAAAATAGGAATCGGGGGATTACTTTTCACAAGTAAGATTTAACATTAATGTACTATTGGTTGTATTTTATGAAAATAACATTACCACAGAGTTGAGAAGGGGCAAAGATCTTCAATATTTGTATGTGAAAATCACAAAGAAATCTTCTAGGGGAGGATGACACCCCTACAGGGGTTTGGTTTACAAACTTTCTGCCCCACCTAAAACAAAATTCACCAGCCGTCACTGACTATGATGCATACTCATTTTAGGCAAAGTATAAGACAATACTTTCTTAACAGTTTAATTGTAACCAGGAATAAGTCTTCAAGTAACAATATTCAAATACTAACATTGTTGGGTAAAACATAATTTGGTTTGATTATGAATCCAGTGAAACAGATTGGTGGTTTTAGCTGATATAAAGACTTTCAGGTGTTTATATATGTTTATGTTTAAGTATTTGGCAGACGCTTTTATCCAAAGCGACATACATAAAAAATGCATATAAAACAATCACTGTAAACATGATCATTTAAGAGAAGAATGTAATACAAAATATCAATACAAAGTGTCAAGACAGAATATACTCTCTGCTGCTGCACCAACAGAGATACAGTCTATAGGTCCCTAACATATATAGATATCTAATGTATTCATAAATTGTTTATGTAGGATATACGCATGTATATGTAACCTAATCATATTGTTTCTTCAATTTAAAAATAGCTGACCGTTTTTTTCCCCCTTCTCTGGAATTACAGTATATTCCCAGTTTTGATCTCGGATGTCTGGTCACTTATAGCATATAAGAATATTCTATTACTGTTAAGCAAACTATGAATAATAAAACACACCAAAACATGTGTCCTTTATCATAGCTACACGTATGACAAAAAAGCGTGTGAAAATCAGTGGTATTCAGTGAGGTAAGATGAATTAAATGCGCTGACAGTTTATTGCTCCTGCCAAATGAATTGCACTGAGTGAAGCGGATCACCACTCCAAGATGGCAACCCCGCATCTCGTCATGCGCCAGTAGGCAGTAGCGCTCGATGCTGCGTACACTTATAAGATGTCTATGGTTATAGCGTTAGCAGTGAGTTTACAGCCTCACTGATTTAACTACACAGCAAATAAAAGTCACGTTACTTAGCCAATAAACGTTAGCTTACATTCAAAACTTACCCTTCTTTGTGCATCTTCAAATGTCGAACGAAGTTGGAAGTTGCTGCGTCTCCGTCTGTAATATTCGACCTGCATGTTTTGCATACTGCAATTTGTTTTTTGTTGACCAAGTCGTAGTTTTTATACCCGAACGAAACCAACTTTGGCATATTTTTTTCTCACTGGCGCGTCGTTTGACAACTCTTCTTCGTTGGTTTTCCTGCAATTTGATTGGATGAGTGCTTTGGGACGAAAACAACGTAGAACTAATTTGATTGGCTGTTGTACTGAGAGCACACACGCTGACACACACAACATGCTGATAGATAGACAAGTACAAAATGAAAGATATAGAGCACTTCTGAATAACTTGTTAATCTTTGGGTTTTGGGGAAAGTAGCAAGTCATGTCAAGTAAAAAGGCTCAAGTCCAAGTGAAGTCACAAGTCATTGACGTTAAAGTCTAAGTCGAGTTGCAAGTCTCTTTACATTTTGTCAAGTCGAGTCTAAAGTCATCAAATTCATTACTCGAGTCATGTGACTCGAGCCCACACCTCTGCCTATTAGGGTCTTTTTTTAAGAGAATATAAATTATGCATGCAAGTAAAAAACTGATTAATTGTGATGAATCCAAAGTCAACAGGGTGATTATTAATTTGTTTTTGTTTTTTTATATCTTTTGACCAAACTAATATAGACCTTCTATAATAAAATAAAAATAAAAATGAAGAAATGTGCTTTACTCACATGATTGGCAGTTTCAGTGCGCCATCTCTCAGTTAGCGTCCTGTTAGCATGTGGTCCAAGTTTGTGCAGGCTTCTTGTTTGGAAACGAAGTTAGCAGCTCTGCAGTAGTTATGGACTTGGGGGGTTGGGGATGCCAGCAGGATGCCTCCACTTGAGCAAAGAAGCTGTCACTCCTCATGCAATTCGGGCAAAGTGAAACAGCGGGGGGTATAGAAGAAAACAGCAAGCCGTGCAGAATGACGACACTTGTGGACTCATTATTTCCTAGTTAGGCTATGAGGGAAGTACAGACTCCCCCCATGTTGATATTTCTACTGCTTATATCTAAGGCAATGTCATGTGTGGTTGAGAGTTTTTACAATTCCTGTAATCCATTCATAGGAATTAACTCCTGATAATTTCTGGCATCATTTTGCCTCAATTTCCAAGCAGCAGCAGAGCCCAGCTAACACTATCTCTTACCCAGTGACTCCATCTGACCATAAAAGCTTTGTTTTATTCTTTTTTTATTTTATTTCATATGGTAGCTGAAAGGGGAAAACGTGGAACAACTTTCAAGAACTCCAAACCTGCATTAAGGTGATTCCAGCATTTTTCAATTTGCAGCCTTCCCCCAATGTGTGTGTTGTATGGCGTTTTGGGTTTGGATTATTTCTGTGTTTGGACCACCACTATTATTTAATGAAGCAGCCATCTCAGTCCGTTCAATCGATCGCAACTGGACTGTTTGGTTTGTCTTGGAAGACGTTTCGCCGCTCATTCGAGTAGGCTTCATTAGTTTGTGCTCATAGGCTTAGATTAGTCAAATCTAGTCCGAACTAGTGTTGTCCCGATACCAATATTTTTGTTACCGATAGAAAAATGTATTTGGATACTTTTCGGTACTTTTCCAAATAAAGGGGACCACAAACAATTGCATTATTGACTTTATTGTAACAAAAAATCTTACGGTACATTAAACATATGTTTCATATTGCAAGTTGGTCCTTAAATAAAGTAGTGAACATGCAAGACAACTTTTCTTTTAGTAGTAAGTAAACAAAGGCTCCTAATTAGTCTGCTGACGTATGCAGTAACATATTGTGTCATTTATCATTCTATTATTTTGTCAAAATTATCAAGGACAAGTGGTAGAAAATGAATCATAAATCTACGTGTTAATTTATTGTTAATATCTGCTTACTTTCTATTTTAACATGTTCTATCTACATTTCTGTTAAAATGTAATAATCGATTATTCTTCTGTTGTTTGGGTGCTTTACATTAGTTTTGGATGATACCACAAATTTAGGTATCAATCCGATAACAAGTCGTTACAGGATCATACTTTGGTCATATTCAAAGTCCTCATGTGTCCAGGGACATATTTCCTAAGTTTTTAATCATAATATACATTTTTTAAAAACAAAAAAAGATTCTGTGATGCTAAGAAATATCCAAGTAATCATAGTAGTATCGACTAGATATGCTCCTGTACTTGGTATCATTATAGTGGATGTTAGGTGTAGATCTACCAATGGCGTTTGTTTACATTGTTACGCCGGTGAGCTACGGTGTGTAGTGAAGCATGTTTAGCTATTTCTCGTCCTGCAGGGATGACACTTATAAGAAATTTACTTTATTTGTCGCCATGGAGGCGAGAATTAGTGATTTAGAAGTAGTTAAAACACTGCCGACTGCGGCTGGACTTTAGCCACTAGCTAGCTAGCCATGTCTTAAAGCACCTCTTCCTGAGGGCGTTTCAGTGTTATAACTTCACCTTTATCGTTAGTTTTGAAGCCAAAATACGTCCTCTGTCTACACACATTGTCTGCTTGTAAATACTCCGTGATTGTGCATTGCTGAACATGATCCTCTGCTCGTAAAACCAACAATGTCACGACGATGAGCGGGCGGGGGACCGGTACTTTTTAGAGGTGATATAGTACCGAATATGATTTAATAGTATCGCAGTACTAAATCAATACCGGTATACCGTACAACCCTAGTCCGAGCTGATGAAGCCTACTCGGATGAGCTGTGAAACGTCTTCCAAGACAAACTAAGAAGTCCATTTGCGATCGATTGAACACCCTGAGATGACAATGACCTGGATAAATGAGAACTCGGGCTGGGCGATATGGCCTTTTATTAATATCTCAATATTTCTAGGCCATGTCACGATACACAATATATATCTCGATATTTTGCCATAGCCTTGAATGAACACTTGATGCATATAATCACACCAGTATGATGATTCTATGTGTCTACATTAAAACATTCTTGTTCGTACTGCATTAATATATGCTCATTTTAAACTTTCATGCAGAGAGGGAAATCACAACTAAGTCAATTTACCAAAACTGTATTTATTAAACAGTTATTAAGCAGTGGCACAAACATTCATGTCATTTCTAAACAGAACGTGCAAGATTGTCAGACATTTTAAAACAAGCTATGAGTGCACTTTTGTGCATGATGTCACTAAGATGACATATCAAAACAACACTAAATTAAAGTTCGCTTTTTGTACAGAACACCACTACAATAGTTTAAAACAAATAAAGTGCGCTTTTGTGCATGATGTCACACAAGATATTTCCATAACTGTCATATAAAAATTAGCTGCATAATAGGAAATCAAATAGTGTACGTCCTTCGCTATGTGGTAGTTTACTGCGGACGTTATCTCCTTCTGTTGTTGACTATTTGTTTCATACAGTGTTGATCTGGAAATGGTTGCTTGGGCATTTTGTTGGTGTGGCACCCGCCGGAGATGTTGACATGCAGAGTTTCAAGCACTCTTCATTCTCTAGCGGGTGACTTTTCAAATGATGCTACAAATTAGCAGTAATGCTATTTTTTGTAGCAACGCTTTTGCCGCATACTTTACATATTACGGTTGTCTGTTCAACATCTTCCCGCTTGAAGCCAAACCACCGCCAGACGATGGACCCCGTGCTGTTTTTCTTGGGAATTAATTATTCTTCCTTCATTTGTTACCAGATTCGCAACTTCTCTCTATCGTATTACCACTGCGCTAGCATCACAGCTAACTTTACCCATTCCGCTACCTGTCTGCTCCACGAGAGCGTATGACGTTACACGTGCGGCAGTATGTGACGTGTGTGAGAAGGTGCGCTTGTTTTACGTCTCTTTGAGGAGAGACAAGAAAGAGTGAGAAGAGCCTGTAGTGTAATGCCCGCAGCTAAAAAAAACTGTATGAGAACGTATACTTGAATATCACGATATAGTCATTTTCTATATCGCACAGAGACAAACCCGTGATACATGGAGTAAAGTATTTTTCGGATTATAAATCGCAGTTTTTTTTCATAGTTTGACCGTGGGTGCGATTTATACTCCGGAGCGACTTATGTGTGAAATTATTAACACATTACCGTAATATATCAAATAATATTATTTATCTCATTCACGCAAGAGACGAAGCAAATGTCAGCAATCGTCACACACACGTCAACCAATAAGAATTCGACAGAGGAGGGTCATGGCAGAAGTGCATTGTGGGTCATGGGATGCTAACTGCTATATGCTATATGCTACTGCCGTAGCTATTGAAAAGGATCATATCAACATTGGCGGTAACTTATAAAAACTGAGAAGGGCTGAACAAAAATGGCCCCGAAAAGGAAATCATATACTGCAGATTACAAGCTGGACGTAGTGAAATATGCAGCAGAAAACAGCGATCGAGCAGCAGAAAGAAAGGACGCTAGCGGCGCATACCAGGAGCGACAACGAGGAAGAAGATTTCATGGGATTTAGCGATCAGGAGTGACAGATTGTTTGGTAAACGTATAGCATGTTCTATATGTTATAGTTATTTGAATGACTCTTACCATAATATGTTACGTTAACATACCAGGCAAATTTTCAGTTGGTTATTTATGCGTCTATATAACGTACACTTATTCAGCCTGTTGTTCACTATTCTTTATTGATTTTAAATTGCCTTTCAAATGTCTATTCTTGGTGTTGGATTTTATCAAATAAATTTCACCCAAAAATGCGACTTATACTTATAGACGTATACTCCGGAGTGATTTATAATCCGAAAAATACGGTATATTCGATATATCTCCCAGCCCTAATGAGAACCTTCATAGACATCCATCAAGAAAGTTTCACAGAGCAGCTCCTTTTGCCATCGTGTTCCTTCTGTGTATTAAACAGTGTTCCTCTTCTTCTTCTTCGTCCCCGACAGCCCTGAGGGAGACGTAACAAAGATGTGGTTCAGTGGTTGTGATCTTGGATGGAAGATTTTTTTTTGGTTGTTCTAAGAGTTTAGAATCTAACCTCTGAACCGCCAACTATGACAAGACACGAGTGGGGGATCTACAGCCAGCAGCACAACTCTGCATCTGTGACAAGGTGGCATTGTGTTTTCTACCTAAACCACAAACGCGACACTGCGTATTAAACGTTAGGCACCCGAGAAGCTGATGTGACATGTATGATCGGAACTCTTGGGACGGCGTGTCGCAGTTGGGAGGGTGGCCGTGCCAGCAACCCGATGGTTCCTGATTCGATCCCCACCTTCTACCAACCTTGTCATGTCCGTTGTGTCCTTGAGCAAGACACTTCACCCTTGCTCCTGATGGGTCGTGGTTAGGGCCTTGCATGGCAGCTCCCGCCATCAGTGTGTGTGAATGGGTGAATGTGGAAATAGTGTCAAAGCGCTTTGAGTACCTTGAAGGTAGAAAAGTGCTATACAAGTATAACCCATTTACCATAACTCTGCCACACAATGCAAATGAGCCTTTGATGGTTAGTTCAGAAAAGCTGGACTTTAACTTGGTAAAAAGTTGCTTATTTCTCCATTTGTTGTCAGTTTTATTTGGGTCATTGACTTTAAAGTCAAACGGTACTATGTAAACTCAAGTTTAGTTGTGGACATTGACTGAAAGGGCTTGACCGAAGTAAGGCCCCTTCTACACTAAGCCGGCTAAGGTTATCCAGGGTAAATCCCACCTAACCTTATCCTTGTCCACACACACACACACAATGGTCGTTTAAGACCCCCTGTCCCCCTCCGTCCGCCGGCGCAACGCGACTTAGTACGCATGCGTGGAAAATGCGCACGTCACAGTCACCTTCAGTGTTGCTTTGTGTGAGAGTTCTTAAATTAAATGTAACTTATCTGAACAATATCCAGTGTTGTGGTATTTCAATTAACTGGAAACCAGTGTGGTGTGGGGCCCTATTGTAGTGAATCACACCTGAGCCATCATTAATTAATCAAATCTTTAATGGACACGTGAAAGTAAACAATGTGATAAAGAACATTTTACATCAATCCATCTAGGGATTTAGATATCTGGTCAGGACACTCCTCACTCTTTTGCCTTCACCTTCATTGTCCATTCATTTTTGGTGACTTTATATACTCTGGACCTAGACGTTGGGTCCGCGACATACATGGCGGACAATAACTGATACAGTCTGCTTTGCCAGTCCAAATGCATTTGATGTTTTCCGTAGTCTTCCCTCGTCGGCCAGGTAATACAAAGCACACGCTATCTTATGTTTTATCACATCCGCGGGAGCCCGCATTCTTATTGTCTCTCCTTCGACAAATGGACAAAGTTTTTCGGTAAGTAGAATCACAGCTGACCTGGACATTCGACAGTTCTCTTGCCGTCTGAGATGTGTTGTATCCAAAATAGCTGCAATCGCTTTCTCTTAAAGGCTTACTGAAATGATTTTTTTTCATTTAAACGGGGATAGCAGATCCATTCTATGTGTCATACTTGATTATTTCGTGATATTGCCATATTTTTGCTGAAAGGATTTAGTAAAGAACATCGACAATAAAGTTAGCAAATTTTGGTCGCTGGTAAAAAAAAGCCTTGCCTGTACCGGAAGTAGCATGACATCGCAGGTTGAAGGGCTCCTCACATTTCCCCATTGTTTACACCAGCAGCGAGAGCGATTCGGACCGAGAAAGCGACGATTACCCCATTAATTTGAGCGAGGATGAAAGATTTGTGGATGAGGAACATGAGAGTGAAGGACTAGAGTGCAGTGCAAGACGTATCTTTTTTCGCTCTGACCGGAACTTAGGTAAAAGGGCTCATTGGATTCCACACTTTCTCCTTTTTCTATTGTGGATCAGGGATTTGTATTTTAAACCACCTCGGATACTATATCCTCTTGAAAATGAGAGTCGAGAACGTGAAATGGACATTCACAGTGACTTTTATCTCCACGACAATACATCGGTGAAGCACTTTAGCTACGTAGCTAAGGTGATAGCATCGTGCTTAAATGCAGATAGAAACAAAATAAATAAGCCCCTGACTGGAAGGATAGACAGAAGATCAACAATACTACTATCAGGAGACACTGAACCAAACACTGGACCTGTAACCACATGGTTAATGCTGTGCCGCCTGTCGAAGCCTAGCAATGCTGTTGCTAACGACGCCATTGAAGCTAACTTATCTACGGGACCTCGTCAGAACTATGATAAAAACATTAGCGCTCCACCTACGCCAGCCCTCATCTGCTCATCAACACCCATGCTCATCTGCGTTCCAGCGATCGACGGCGCGACGAAGGACTTCAGCCGATCATCGATGCGGCTAGCGTCGGATAGCGCGTCTGCTATCCAACTCAAAGTCCTCCTGGTTGTGTTGCTGCAGCCGGCCGCTAATACACCGATCCCACCTACAGCTTTCTTCTTTGCAGTCTTCATTGTTCATCAAAGAAATTGCAAAAGATTCACCAACACAGATATCCAGAATACTGTGGAATTTTGCGATGAAAACAGAGCTGTTTGTATTGAGATACAATGTGTCCGAATACTTCCGGTTCAACCATTGACGTCACGCGCAAACGTCATCATATCGAAACGTTTTCAGCCGGAAGTTTGCCTGGAAATTTAAAATTGCACTTTATAAGTTAACACGGCCGTATTGGCATGTGTTGCAATGTTAAGATTTCATCATTGATGTACAAACTATCAGACTGCGTGGTCTGTAGTGGTGGGTTTCAGTAGGCCTTTAAGGTATTCATGTGTGATTTCCACAAGCGTCTGTACATGTAGAGGAAGGAGAAACACAAGTTCAACGCAGGAAGTAACTCTTTACTACTTTTTACAGATTTTGAATGACATTCAGGTGCGACCTTTTTTAGCGTAATGTGGCACAAAAAATTGAGAAACTACCCTGACTCACTTTTTTGCCAGATTTCCATTTGTCACACTGCCATCGCCCCCATTGATCACGTCTCTGCACAGCTTTACATGCCGCATTAGCCCGCCAGATGTAGAAAAAGGTGGTAAAGGTGTGGCACTTCGCTCCTCAAAGTGAGAGCGAGGAAAAGAAGACGGGGGGTGCCGGCAGCAGGCACACACTCATCATCACTTGCGGCCCTTTCATCTCACAGCCTTTATTTCTGCTTTGAGTTGAGTTTTTGGAACACCTCCCGAGAACCCGAGATTCTAGGAGCTCTGCTGGAATTTATTAGGTTACAGAGTCTTGTAGAGAAAGCTCATATTTGTCTCGTATTTATTCATGTACATACATATATCTATATATATATACACACACACCCCACAATGACCCGTAAGACCAGCATTGTTTGAAAATAGGGGGGCATTCACTCAAAAGTTGAATTCCATTTGGCCAACTTTCCCATGGGGTTATCCTTAAAAATACAATAAAGTGGGAAATGCAATTACCTTTGCCACTCACATAAATATACATTCACATCAGTGCCAGTTTGAGAGGGGGGGGAATTATATTTACATTTTCCGTATTGATTTCTTTCAAAAATGCCTTGGTGGCAAATCAACTTCCAGCTCCCTTCCTTTTCCACCACTTATAGACAGAAAAAAAGCCAATGTTGTTGTTTTTTTCATTTTAGATGCAGCAGCAGCGGTATTCAATTATAGTAAAGACATTGCAGTTGTATAAAAGAGAAGTCAGTCATCTTCCCTCCTCCAGCTTCAATAATGCAAAAAAAGTGAACATATTATCATTTCTGGCTTACTGATACACTCCGTCACACTTAACCTCTGCGACATTTGCACTTGGCACTGTAGAGAGAAGCTTGTCTAATCACTCTGAGATGCTCTCTCGCCTCGGGAGAATTTGACTCGGCATCCCGTAGACAATTTTTGACTCAATCTGGCCCTTCTGATGCACGGAAGCTAAATACCAGCACATGCTATCAATGAAGTCAAATGTCAATGACATGCAGCCAAAATGTCTCCAAAGTGTTAATTCTTAGGGCCTGATTTTCTAAAGCAGGGGTCCCCAAACAATAGCCCGCAGGCTGGATGCGGTCCGCCCGCATCCACAATATGACCCGCCGGACGTCACAAAATATTTGTGTGTGAGATATGTATTTGTGTTAAAGGCCTACTGAAATGAGATTTTCTTATTTAAACGGGGATAGCAGATCCATTCTATGTGTCATACTTGATCATTTTGCGATATTGCCATATTTTTGCTGAAAGGATTTAGTAGAGAACATCGACGATAAAGTTCGCAACTTTTGGTCGCTGATAAAAAAAAAGCCTTGCCTGTACCGGACGTAGCGTGACGTCACAGGTTGAAGAGCTCCTCACATCTGCACATTGTTTTCAATCATGGACGCCAGCAGCATGAGCGGACCGAGAAAGCGACGATTACCCCATTAATTTGAGCAAGGATGAAAGATTTGTGAATGAGGAAAGTGAAAGTGAAGGATTAGAGGGCAGTGGAAGCGATTCAGATAGGGAAGATGCTGTGAGAGGCGGGTGGGACCTGATATTCAGCTGGGAATGACTAAAACAGTAAATAAACACAAGACATATATATACTCTATTAGCCACAACACAACCAAGCTTATATTTAATATGCCACAAATTAATCTCGCATAACAAACACCTCCCCCCTCTCGGTGTACGGTTACTTCATTTATTTTTTTCATGTATTTATTCATTTTATTTGCCGCTAGAAACCGCTATGGGGACAGCCATTTTGATCACAACACTTCCTGTAAAACGTAATTTTGAAGAGGGGGGCCCCCGACGTCACATCCTCTTTGTTTTGCTCTGAGTACTAGCCTAGCAGCGCCTCGGTACAGACATCACCACCGGTGCCACTTACAAACTACCATAGCTAAAATGATTGCCCTCTTCCTTTAATCTCCTATACATGAAATAATAAATATTGGCTCCCATTGCACAAACTCCTTGAAATTGCTATACATGTGCCAGGACAGATACCAACAATTATCGGGGCCATGTTTACTTCAGTAAACACAAGGCTCTGCGTGTGACGTCCTGTCACATGCTTGCGTTTATGTTAGACATTAGTCATACATTTTTGGTAAGGTAAAAGACGATATAAAAAGACTGTATTCAACAAAAAAATCTGAATTGGGCATCATACCCTGCGGTGTGAATATAGCCATAATTCATGATTTATGATTTTTTTTTTTTATTAAAAAAAATGGTGGCTCGTGTTGAAGAAGTGATAAATACAAAATTGAAACAATTATTATTTTTTTTATTTTTTTTTATTAATCAATCCAACAAAATAATACACAATAATACAATTCCAATACCAAAACCAAACCCGGCCCAGCAACATTCAGAATAGCAATCAACAGAGCAATTGAGAGGACACACAAACATGACAAAAATGAATAATATCAACAACAATATCAATTTTAATAATAATTCTAACATAGCAGTGATTAGAAATCCCTCGTTTACATTATCACAGCCATGTATTAAAAATAAAATAAAAACATTTATTAAAATGAACAATAAAGTCACAGTGGCTTACACAATTGCAGGTTTTGATAAAAAATAGTGTTGCATTGGTTTCCGAACTTGTTAAATAAATGTTAATAGTCATTTGAGAAATTTAGTTTTGTGGGCACAGTCTGCACATACTGTAAATACATATCATCAACCATTATTAATAAACTATAAACTGTTATTTCAAATGTGTGTATCAAACTGGTAAATTAGTACTACACAGTGCCCATTAAGTAGCCCCTGGATTCTAAAATGTTGGTGACCTCTTAGAATATTTACTCTACAGAATATTGTAGTTCTTATATTCCAGTGGTTCTCAAATGGGGGTACGCGTACCCCTGGGGGTACTTGATGGTATGCCAAGGGGTACGTGAGATTTTTTTTAAATGTCTGTCAAAAAGAACTGTGAAAATAAATGCAACAATGCAATATTCAGTGTTGACAGCTAGATTTTTTGTGGACATGTTCCATAAATATTGATGTTAAAGATTTCTTTTTTTGTGAAGAAATGTTTAGAATTAAGTTCATGAATCCAGATGGATCTCTATTACAATCCCCAAAGAGGGCACTTTAAGTTGATGATTACTTCTATGTGTAGAAATCTTTATTTATAATTGAATCACTTGTTTATTTTACAACAAGTTTTTAGTTGTTTTTATATCTTTTTTTCCAAATAGTTCAAGAAAGACCACAACAAATGAGCAATATTTTGCACTGTTATACAATTTAATAAATCAGAAACTGATGACATAGCAGTATTTTACTTCTTTATCACTTTTTTTCAACCAAAAATGCTTTGCTCTGATTAGGGGGTACTTGAATTAAAAAAATGTTCACAGGGGGTACTTCACTGAAAAAAGGTTGAGAACCACTGTTATATTCTGTAATAAAAGGGGTTGCTGAAATGTAAAGCATGGATTCACTTGTGTGATACCTTATGTTAGTGCATCCCCATTCAAATCATTTTAAATAACAGATCAAAAGATTACCAAAAAGTATAAGAAGTTTCACTCCAGGACAGAGCCGTCTTGAAGGGATTGATCTGATGCTGCAATAGCTGCTGGCACTGCAAATATGTGACAGCTTATATTCGCACTTCATCATTCTCCATGGTCAATGAAATTGCATTGGACGAGCAGCATCCTCCTAAGGACACACGGCAGTGTAATTGGCTGATTGGTTGGCACCATTGAATACCACTGCAGATGTTTCCATTGCTTCATATCAGCTGGTGGAATAGCGCTGACACAGCCACAAGATAATAACACGCCTTGTTGGATAAACGCTTCACTACACATCGGCACAGAAGGCTGCATTGATAAATATCACAGAAAAGACCGCAAAATCTCACATTTCCATGCAACTTCTCTGCCACCTTCTTCGGTGTAGTCATAGTGAAAGTAGCCAAAGATGCAATCTGTCATCAAACCAGCACGGGCTTGTTCACATGTCACCCAACATGGCGCGCTACACGCACCAGAGTGGAGATAAGCGATGGAACAAATGCTGCGAGCTGATGCACACGCGCCACCACTCTTTGCTTTGGGGCCTGGCTCACGTTCACGCCAATTTGTCATTTCGACTGTGTTTGAGGCAAGAATATCATGTTCAAAAGCTGGGCTGTTTTTTTTTTTATTATTCCAGCAAATGCGGCTGAAATGATCATCTTTGTTGTTCATTGTTCATTTGTAATCAAGGCAACCGACAATCGGTACATGAAGCTCAGCTGTCTGTGATTGACGGCTATAAAAGTAAATCGATGCATTACACCGTCAAAATCTGGGCTTTAGCTGAGGTAAGCCCTGTTTGTAATGTGGACATTTTCAGCACAGAATTGGTTTTGTGGTGCAGTAGTTACTTTGTGAAATGACTGCTGTGTTTTTAAAAGGTGCCATGTGAGCGATTTGCAAATAATAGGTGTTGCTGGCAATGCTCTTCAAAAACACTGCTCCTGAAAATAACAATGACTGACAAACAAAACACTTGTTACGGGAGAAAATGTTAATAAGACGATTTAACCTGCAATTTTAAATAACTCCTAGGCATGTTTTCCTCTTGTGGTAAACAGTGACTTGAGGTAAGGAAAGAAGGAGATTAAACCCTAGGAACTCAGCTTATTAATAAAGTGATTTGACATGAAACAATTCGCTTGTTAATGTCTCTGTGGACACGTCCATTTTCAGGTCATTTCCTTAGAATGTGTATTGGGGGCTATTACAGTAGGGAGAGGTTTCATATGGCCTTATTCCTGGGTGGATCTCGCATGAGAGGAAAATAAGGGGTTGCAGTGTTTCCCCCAGAAAATGTGTTAGTTAAGGTGGTGGGGGGGGGCGTCGCCCGGGATAGGCGGCTGGACGGGGAAGGGGGTGGAAAGAACCATAGACATATATAAAGGCTAGATGACTCACCCGCGCTGCTGGCCGATGGAGACCGACGTTGCCACATGGCGGCCATCTTGCGTCGGGCAGCACGCCCACTCATAACATGAATGTCTATGGTGCATGTACTATTGAAATAACCATAGCTTGCTCAATTTTCAACCGATTTTCAAACGGGTTGGTTTGTTATAAACGTCAGAGATGTAGTTATGATACTGCATACTTATAATGGACTTTCATATGAAAATAATATTAAGCAGATAGGTAAAGCAATAGCTATACACACACACACACACACAGTATTTATATTACACATTTACCGAGATATTTTTTATATATAAAAAAAAATATATATATATATAAATAAATAAATACAATTCCATTTATTTTATTATATTGTTAATATTTATGTTATTTTATAATACATTTTAAAATTTAAATATATTTACATTTTATATATAAAAATCTGTCTCATGTTGCCACTCTGTAAGCTAAGAGTTGTTAATTTAGCAATGCCTTAGCTTGAATGACAGGGACACAACTAATGACAATAGCATAGATATTCACACCTTTATCAGAAGAACCAAACCAACATAAAATTATCTCACAGACAGTAGGTCCTGGCCAGTTCTGTCTCATTTATCACAAATATTTTGACATTAAATCTTCATATCGTCCCATTCCTAACCAATACCTTCCATAACCTGAAACTTTCTAGAAACCCATGAAGGTCTGTGATTGGTTTTGTATTTAGGTTCTGGATTTGGAAACAAATCCAGAACCTTTGAAATGCGTTACCACTACACAGCACGGTGCGCTGAGTTCCTGTAGTCGAAAAAAGCCCAAGAACAACTTGGTGTGGTGTGGAGGGGATGTAGGAAGCAGGGGCAGGTGGGGAGAGATGGGGCTTCAAGGTTCAAGGTTATTTTATTTTGTCTTGGAGACAAGGACCAGCTGCACACAATACAATACAGTACAACACAAAACCAATAAGACACACGGTGCACACACAGTTGGAGCTAATGCCCTTTGAAAAGGACTGCTTTGGTGAGCTTCTGTCTCATGTTGCCACTCTGTAAGCTCAGAGTATTGATTTTTGCAATGTGGTGCAGCCTTAGCTTGAAAAACAGGGACACAACTAATGTTACCAGCGTATGGTGGTGACTGTCAATGCCATACTGTGTGTCGCCGATGTGCTCCCCGAGCAAAAACACATCCTCTGAACCTATCCTCTTCCGCACAATGTAGAGGACCTCTAGCAGTTTGATGGGCTGTGATCGTCTGGAATCTGCTGATGCCTGGCGAATGACCCACTCTGCTGCCCTGACGACCCTCACCGTGCCTTCAGACGGAATCACCAGGCCTCCATTGTTTCTTAGAGTCAGCAGGTGGTAGCTCTTGTCCTTACTGGCAGATGCAGCGTCCGTCACCAGGCTGGCACGGCAGACATCACAGGACACAGGAGCGCCACTGCCACAGAGTTACTCAAAGTCTGAGCAGCCAGGGAGACCTTGATTGAGTTTATAAGGAGATAGTTCAAATGAAGAGCACATTAGCGCTACAAGATACAAACATCATCACCAGGGATAAAAACACAATAAAGCCCTAGAGCCCATTTCTATTGCGGCCCTCTATACATAAATCATCATACAAACATACCTTCATCTTCTGATTAGCAAAGTTCACATGCTTATCTGTGACTCTGTTGGCAGCATGTAGTCCACTTTTCTTTTGGACATTGTTCAGATGAACTATGTACCTCCAATTGATGCTGCCAGTGATGCTTCTAATTGGGCTGTATGCCTGCAGAATCAGAATCTTTTTTCACTGCACACGTCAAATGTAAAGCACCATATTCTCCACAATTATGTAAATACAATCAAAATGTATAAAAAGCAGAATCGAATCAACCAGAGCAAATAGGCAATAATCAGCATTTACCTGCAACATATTGCGTGTCAGCTTCAGCATGTGGCAAGCGTCCATCATAACAAAAACATTGTCATGGGTTACTGGATGTGGGAAATGGGTCTTCAAGGGCTCACAGGGGTTTGCCTTTAGATCGCACCCAAGTTGGGTGCACATACTGACATTGGATGCATGACCATCCATTGTCATGCACACCACCCTTATCTGACGATGATGCAGCTCTTCTAATGCATGCTCTACCAAGACTTTCTGTGTTTCTGGTGTGAGGGACTTGGTCAAATAATACGCAATTGGAGCTTTCCAATAACCTTGAAGCCCAACCACCATAAACACAAGAGCCTCGGAAGCAATGTCAGTCTCATTCAATCGATCCCCCATGTCCACAAATCCAGACATTGTTTGTGTCTGAGGATCATATTGGATGTGCTTTTTGATGGCCATGGCATCCAGCATCAGAGTGACACATCCGTACTTGGCCTCATCTTCCTGACGCCGTCTTTCCAGCATGTCCAACATCATTTTATTGAGACCAGGTTTGGCATCAAGAGAGCTCAGCCACCTTAGTAAAAATAAAAAGTAGCCATTTAACCACGTAGCCATTTAACCACTAAACCAAGCATCCCTATTGTGGACACTGGACATACTAAAAATAGCTACAATATCAAAATGTATCAGCATGAGACATGGGGCTCTATTTTCGTGCCGGCGGTAAGCGGCGTTATGATCGTCCTGATTCACCAAAATAGAGCCCATGAGCTGTTAGATCAGTAAGTTTAACCATTCATGATAATACAGTCTGTAGTGCTTAAGTGGTTAATGTAATTTAGTTTAAAATTAGACATCATGAAGAATACCTTTGCAATGAACTGGGATGTGGGAGGTGAATATGCAGAGTCTCTCTCAGGTAGTGATATGCCTTTGGACCATGCAGATGGAGCGTAAGGGCAAAATCTCTCTGGGCCTTGGTGTACTCTACGCCCTGCCTCGACAGGAGGTGAACCGGAAGATCTGAAATTCAATTAGTAAAAGTGATTTAGTAGGTCTCCTTTTAATAGTAACTAGGAAGTCTAACAAAGAACATAAAATACACAAAATATTCAATGTAATATTTTTATTTTACCTGAGTAGCATTCAAGCTTGTCTTTCAGCTCTTCGTTGATGAGATTTTTCTCCTTCAGTTCCTCCAGAAGAGCCCGCATGTTTTTCTTGGCCCTCCTTTCTCTCGCCAAGGCATTAGTCTTCTCCCGCTGCAGTTTCCTCACTCTCGCTGAGGCTTCTTTGAGTTTGGCCTTTATAGCCTTGGGGCAAGCAGGCAATGCGTATAGGTGGTCAGTGGCCTGCCGCTTGCGGCTCTTTCGCCTCTCTCCAGTGGCTCCCTGTTGCTTTGGCAAAATATACAAATATATAAATATTAGTAATATGTTAATTAATAACAGTTACTTTTTTAACAATTCAATGTTCACTTATCAATGCTGTGAGCCTAAATCAATTTTTATGTTCTCCAATTCTCCAACAGAAAACACAACTCAGCATACTTTTAAGAAATTGATCTTAATAGGCTTGTCCCCTTATAAGGCAAAAATATGTTTTGTGGCTCTGGACAAAAATGACTCTTTTGATTGTAAAGGTTGCCTACCCCTGGGTGTAGTTTCAATGTTCGCACATGTTTATTCATCCAAGTGTATGAGTGACAGAGCAAGTGAGATAGCCAGTGGTTCTCAAACTTTTTACACAGAGTACCACCTCAATATAATAATATGACAAGCCAAGACCAATGGACACATTTGTCCGTGTACGGACATGTTGATGACACCTGGACATTCCACATGCAAATACTCACAACA